>NW_024043159.1:0-26890 GCF_014851395.1 Micropterus salmoides | reverse complement strand
ATTTCCATGGTCAGTGACCTGCACTGCATAAATGTGACATTGTCAGTCATTATTAAATTCTATGTGGAAGCTGAAGGCTTCTCTGATGCTGTATCCATCCGTCACTTAACATCCTGGCAGCCGGATCAGCCTTGGCGCAGAGCCAGTCCACCTGGCTCTAGATTTCATTAAGTTAAATCTGACTTGGGACCATATTTCTTTGACTTTACAGTAACAATGGACCAGAGCTGTACCCAAGAAGAACTTTTAAAAGCTCCCAACCACTATTAATTTAGAAAACTGTATAAATGTGTGATTTTACTGTCTTTTTGAAATCCCTCCGCCAATCAGTGACTAACTCACTACTCACAGGTTCACAATGAACTGGGGGCAGCTGACTGGCTGTGGCAAATGTCAGGAGGAGATAGGCTGCATTCAAATGTCACTAATGCGTCAGACACGCAACTCTAATCATTTTCTGATCCAAATGTCAGCTATTGCAAAATAACAATTCTAATGCGATTATTTTTCAAACAGAAATAAAAACAGAAATGATTCCTTCCCAACACTGCATTGCTGTAACGAGTGGAATCAACAGTAAACTATTTAGACATGTCGCGTTTATGAGACACACAATTGTCAACTGCACGGAAGGTATCTGTTTGTTTATGTCCTGAAAAAATTACTTCCCTGTGACACTAATTCTACTAACCTCTGGCATCAATGCGCGCCCACCCATGATTACTATTCTAACAAGTGTCACGTCTAATCAAAACAGCTTGAATAATTGATCAATTATGGCTTTATTACAGCCCACTCTTTGTTAATTACAGAGAATACTGGGTCAAAGCAGCTTTTGACTCTTACGTTTCATCTGTATTTTGTGGTGTTAGCACGGGGCGGGGGGGGTAGCATGATTGATGCGAATTACGGTGTGTCCTCCTGACATAGACAGGCAAGCGTGAATTAGGAATCCATAAGCTTACTGTGATGCCTTCTCTCCACGAAATGCACAGACACGAACATGCACGCTCAAACACACGCGCGCACACACACACACACACACACACACACACACACTCTGATAAAAGTCATTCATCTCCTCTCTAAAAGACAGGCATGCACAAGCTACCAAATGGAGTCAATGGGTTAATTAAGTCTTGGAGGGGTTTGATATTTTTAGACGTCTAATTAATGAACGGAACACCAGAGGACAGGCGCAAGCTGTGGTGAGATTTGTTTAATTTGGATTTGCTGATAAACTGCATAGATTGTAGGGTGTCTCCCTGTGATGATAAAGACACAGGCTGGGCAGCAGCGCACACTCATATTGACTGCTGTGAAAACACACATGGGGTCCCAGCATGCTTAGAGGAGTGGAAATATGGCCGCTTGTCAACATGGACACTCACCTTGACGTAAACATCATGCAAAGGGAAGACATGCAATTCAGAGGTGAGCATGCATCCACAAGCCCGCTGCCAGGTGCAATTATTCTACGCATTTTCAGGGATGTTTTCATGATTCTGTTGTTCCCAAATTAAATGTGACCTGGTCTGTTCCACGGCGCAATTTTCCCTGCAATGACGTCAAGCCCTTTATGAATATGAGCCGAGCTTTGTGGGAGCTGTGTGAAAATTCACAGCTCAAGTGGGAACATTCAGATTAAAAGTTACATTTTCATAATTATAGAACTTTTACTTCCTCCATTTAATTGGATTGTGTTCGATAAAGAACAGACATGGTTTGTGGAAATGTAGTTTTTCACACTCTACGACCAAGGTTTTGTTGATGCCCACCGGGGTATGACTTCAACTCCTTACACATACTGTACACTCAAGCTGCTTTGACACTTTGCCAAGAAATAACATTGGTGAAATGGCTCACAAATATCTCATGGCAGGATGGTCCAGACATTGGCATAATAGATATACCTTTACTTTCCGTGCTTTGATCTTTGGCTCTGTAGGAGGCCACGGGCAGCGTGCGTTTGTGTGTGTGTGCTGGGTGGTGAGGCTAGACAGGCCTCAGCCAATGCTCCTGCAGTGCAGCAGTGCATTTCATTGATTAACTCTGCAGCTCTATCTATACACAGCACCTCTCCCACTAAGAAACATAACTCAGTGCCATTAAGTTAAGAAACAGAGTGAGAGAGACAGAGAGAGAGAGAGAGAGAGAAAGAGAGGGAGAGAGGGTTATAGTGTTAGAAGATGGAGTAATGGCTGAGAGAGAGAAAGGAAGGAACAGAGTTAGAGAACTCTTAAAGGTTCAATCATTGGTAATCCCACCCACCAGCCTCCAGCCCCTCATTTCCTCCCACAAGATTGCATGGATACGCTGTGTCTTATAGAGCAGGTGCTGTTTTCTTTTCTTTTCTTTTTCTCTCTCTCTCTCTGTCTCTTCCCACCTCGCAGGGGAGAATGAATACATGGATTCCTTACTAGACCTAACAAAACACCTACCGCGTGCCCACCGTCAACTCTTCTCCTCTCGTTTTTCTGTTTCACGCACATATACGCCAACGCATGCAGCATTTTAAAGTCTGTGTGTTGATCTTGTCTTCATGGTGTTTATTTACTGACACTTTATGCTATCAGATGTTAGCATGGGAGTGTAAACAGACACACTCAGTGATAAAAGAAAAAAGGAAACTGTCATGCACTGGAAGGTGTTTGAAAAATTGGACAAAATGAGCCACTGTCAAACTTCCATAATCTTGTCCTTTTGAATCTAATAGTGATACTATGATGCTATTTCTGAGACTAACTCTGATCCCAAGTCACACTAAAGTGTCTAACAACTTCTAACAAGATTAAGGGTCTATAGCCATGCTAGCAGCTCTGTGAGGCTAAACTTAGGGACAGCAGTGCTTTCAGCTTAATGCTGACTTTAGCATATTAACATGCTCCAAATAGCATGTAGCTGGTATGGCCAATTGCTGATTTCCTGTAGGGGGTGCAGTCTGTTGTTGGTTGTGCATTTCTCTTATTCCTCAGGTAACTGGACATTTGCAGATATGTTGTGGAACATGGGACAGTGGACACAGTTTCTTCAACTGCTGCACAGTGCCCTGAATACACCAGAAATCTATGCAGCCATGAGACCTCTTAAAGAGGCTTTTTCTTCAACTTCAATTCTTACATTATTTTTACTCATACTATCACTATCACTATCACTTCACCTCTCTTCACCTACATTTAAAACCCACAGCTGCAATGCAAAAACACTCTCTAAGGGGTCACCAAACTGGAAACACAGGACATCACAACAGAATTAGAAGTACATATAGGCTGGTGTAAAAACGATACAGTAAAAGTAGAGTTTAACACTTCATCACAAAATAAATCCCAAATATCAATAATGATTAACATAATTTGTTTAGCACTATTTATACAAAAAAATACAAATGAATTATATGAGAAACTACTTCAGTCAAAACACATCAAGCTATTAACCCCAGCTGAGGCCAAGGAAAAACAGGAAAAACCCTTTCAGAGAAACCTTGAGGAACAGAATAAAGTACATCACACAAGGAAACATGCTCCGAGAAATCTAAAAAAAAATATATAACACATAGTTGGGACATATTTTGGTGGCAGGTAAAAAAGAGGGTATGTGGTTCCCTCATGCTGTGATGAATCTAACCACTCCTCTGTATGTTTAACAATATTCACTACACCACACCTTTACCCCATCCACACATAACGAATACTTCTGACTTCTGCCTACGCACACCATTATCATGTTTCAGTCAACTAATTGGTTCAATAAATTACTTTTCGTATTAGAACCCTGTGTGAGACCTCCCCTTTCCCCTTTCGTTGCCAGCTTTGAGCCAGGTGTTGACACATGTGCATCTGTCCCAAGCCAGGTTAAAGTTGGGTCGCTTACTGACACACAGGGAGACGTGTCAGAAAATGCATACATGTGACTCCAGTGACATGACAGTAATACACCAAAACTGAGATTTCATATATACTTAAGTGGTCAAGTTCAGGTTTTTCCACAGGGCAATGGGTCTCAGTGTTTTGGACAGAATGAGAAACAGGAGTTCAGGAGGATCATGGTATTGAGACACATTTTCACAATAAGATGAGGCAATTCAGACTAATTAAGCACCTACAGTGGTTAATACACCTTTCGGTTGCTTCTAATAGAAGGTGTTCAACCACAGCTGACTAGAATGAGACCCCAGGGCAAACCCACTGGAAACAGGTCTCCCAGTGTGCCTGGCAGTACATTTCCTCATGGAATAGCTGGAGGAAAGTGCCAAGGAAAAGGACATCCAGACTAATTTGCAAGTCTAATATCTAACTACACAATTTTAAAATATTCCCATAGTAACTCATGATACTTCTCTGTTGTTCAATATTGTATTTTTACCCTTTAAAGTCCAAGTAACAGGGAAAATGTGTTGGTAGTAATTAAATGGTCGAAGTTGAACACTGACAGTTTAATATTTATAATAAATTCATAAAAGCCCCTGCCAGTAGGTATGTTTCCATCCACACATTTTTCTGAGCATTTTCAATTAGAGCAAAAAAAACTTTAGCTCAGGTGGAAAAGTTGGTGTATCGATAAAAAGCAATATGTGGCAAAGTGTGATGGAAACAGACACAGCGAATAAATCATAACGTACATGGATCATGTGACTTTGACATCCACTGAAGCTTCTACTCCACTGCAGAGAAGAAAAATGGCAGCAGACAAAACATCAGATCTGTGTGGAGCAACGAGGAGGCTGTAACGTTCCTCAAATGAATACATGAAATGAACATTAATGGCATATTTCCATCATGCTTATTATTTTCCATGCAAGCGTGCATCTAACCGGCATCTCATCTCATCAGTTATCTTTGATCAGGACATGTCGTTTAAGTCTCACATTAAGCAAATTTCAAGGACCACCTTTTTTCACCTACGTAATATTGCGAAAATCAGGAACATCTTGTCTAAAAATGATGCAGAAAAACTAGTCCATGCATTTGTTACTTCTAGGCTAGATTACTGCAATTCCTTATTATCAGGCTGCTCGAAAAAGTCCATTAAGGCTCTTCAGCTGATCCAGAATGCTGCAGCACGTGTTCTGACAGGAACCAGGAAAAGAGATCATATTTCTCCTGTCTTAGCTTCTTTGCATTGGCTTCCAGTAAAATCCAGAATAGAATTTAAAATCATTCTTCTTACCTATAAAGCTCTTAATGGTCAGGCACCATCTTATCTTAAAGAGCTCATAGTACCTTACTACCCCACCAGAGCACTGCGCTCCCAGAATGCAGGGTTACTTGTGGTTCCTAGAGTCTCCAAAAGTAGACTAGGAGCCAGAGCGTTCAGCTATCAAGCTCCTCTCCTGTGGAACCAGGTTCCAGTTTGGGTTCAGGAGGCAGACACCATCTCCACATTTAAGAGTAGGCTTAAGACTTTCCTCTTTGATAAAGCTTATAGTTAAGGGCTGGCTCAGGTGAGTCCTGAACCATGCCTTAGTTATGCTGCTATAGGCCTAGACTGTCGGGGGATTTCCTATGATGCACTGAGCTTCTCTCTCCTCTACTTTCTCTCCCTCTGTATGCAACCTCATCCCATTAATGCATGTTACTAACACAACTTCTCCCCTTTCCGGTAGTCTTGTGCTTTCTCGTCCCTCTCCTCTCTCCTCCTATCACTTCCTGCAGGTGTTTCTGGCTCTGGAGCTGCTCGACACCCTCTGCTACAACAACTATTGTTACTAGTCTTATTGCTATTATTGTTATTATAATCATTAACATTACGATTGTTATCATTAACACTACTATACATATCTGTACCATTTTTCATTTAGTCTACAGCAACATCACCTTTACTGTCTGTACCTCTGTGTGTATATTGTGTAGGCTACCTCTTGCCCTCTCTCTCTCTCTGTCTCTCTCTCTCTCTCTCTCCTCCCTCCTCTCTCCCACCCTGAGCCATGGTTCTGCTTGAGGTTTCTGGCTCTTAAAAGGAAGTTTTTCCTTGCCTCTGTCGCCTAGTGTTTGCTCTTGGTGGGAATTGTTGGGCTTCTGTAAATAACATCACAGAGTACGGTCTAGACCTGCTCTTTTATGAAAAGCGCTGTGAGATAACTGTTGTTGTGATTTGGCGCTATATAAATAAAATTGAAATTGAATTGAATTCCTTAGTCAAACACATTCAATGTCAACACATGGATTATTCCATGGTTATTACAACAACAGCTAGAGTAAGATTCCTCCTCTGTTGGAGTAGTTTTTCGTAGTTAAAAGACTTGATGAAAGAATAACTCAGGAAAGCCCCGCCCACCTCCTTCTCTTGGATTTCCCTTGTCCTTGAATTTTTGCATTTCAGTAGAAGCAGCATTGTAGAATAACTTGATCTTGATGTTCACCTACACTCCAGCCGGTTCTATGTCTTAAAAAACAGAATTCCGAAGGGCTAATATGACAGAGTTGATGATTAACCTTAGCTCAAATGTGCCATTATATGGACGAGCAATTTCCTTATAGGCCAAAGTATGGTGGAGTCCAGTTGGAAATTATGCTCATTACTGTAAGTGCCATAAAATTTTACAAGTAAAAAGCCTTAACTTAAACCAACCTGCTAAACAATCTTTCAATTTTTAGAGAAAAAATCAGTTCATGCAGCATGATAGCTGATGCCACAACAGGAGTAACATCGTAAGTGCTAGCTAGGGATGGGGATGAGGATCGAGACAGAGACCCGGTTATATAGGATCAGGTTCCAAATTTCTCAAAACCATAACGGTCGAGCTTATAAATACAGATAACTATCCAGTCTAGCTTGTGCTTTAATGCAGACGTTATGTCCCGAGAGTTAATTCATGTCATTTGATTTAACTTGAAACGTGATGAATAAGAAAACTAATGTTATTAGTGCCGGCACTGAAACGTGGCCTTAAACGGGCCCGGGGCTACAGTGTACTGTTCAGGCTGCAGCCTCTGCCTGCTCTGTGTCGGCTCCTGCACACACACACACACAGCGGCCAGCAGGGGGAGAGGCCACGATGGGAAAAGTGTTGTGAAGGGGGTGTCAGTGCCAAATCCGTGTACCGCCTGCCAGAACAGTTCTGCACATGCGCAACAGTGGTCCTGTCAGTCAAAGAAGGTTAACGCAAATCTGCTTATTCAAAGTGATCCAACTAAATTTTTCAAATCAAGATAACAAAATGTTTTTTAATCACTGGAGATGATGTAATAGGAATATACTTAAGATATGAAAATCCTTCTTCAACAGTACATTTTTAATTTCTAATAATGACAACAATCTAACAAAGTAGCAACACAATGGAGGCTAACCCTACAGCTGTGCACATCAGCCGTCAGCCGGTCGACATGCATATAATCGCTGACTTAGGTTTAAGCACACCCCCCTATGATGATTAGGGTAAGGGTAAGGGGCTTTGGGAAGCTGTCAACGCCTTTTATACTAACATAGCTAGCTACCTAGCCAGCTACTAGTGCTTATGGTCTAGACAGGGCGTCACATACAGACACGCCTGGGGACGTCTCATACGCACACCGAAGGGTACCTTTTGCATCAAATACTATGATAAATTAACAGCCTTTCTGAAAGCGTCGGTATTTGACACTCTGAGATGAGAACAGACAACAACACGAGTAATTATGAACAGGTACATCTGTGGTAACCTTCTTTAACAGACAGGACCACTTTTGCGTATGTGCAGATAGGGATCCGGCAGGCAGCACGGATCACACCTAACGTTAACGTTAGCTTGACAATTATCCAAATGTTACAAACAAGCTAAATTGAAAGCTGCCCTTTTGTAACGTAAGTCTAACTGTTTAGCTTGGTATCTTAAAATATGGCAGATGGTTGAAAACTCAGCTGCTGGCTGAGACGAACCAGCTGCTCCTCTCTACCAGGTAAGGTTACCTGATGGCAGTTAAATAACTGCAGAGAGAGGGGGAGGACAGGAGGACTGAAACGGATTGATTTCTTCATTCTTTGTAAACATCACTCAGTACTGTGGTGTCAGATATTGACTTCATCTATTGACTTTGCTGTTGTTAACATTAATTTTGCTGCTCTAGAAACAACATTCAGTTGTATTTAGAATATTATAACCAGGCAGCCAATATGCGCACTTCAATTATTTTTTTTATTTATGACAAGTGATATCATCATCTCAATATATAACAATGTTATTGCAGATTTTCCTCACATCGTACAGGCCTACCTCACGCCCTTGTTCGCTTCATTTCTCATTAGGTCAGTTGGTTGTTTGCTGGGATGGCTGAACACGAAAAGTGGTCAACGGCTTGGCTACATGTCACTACAGCCAAAGATAGTGCTAGTACATCAGACAGCAGTAACTGTGTCTGCTGTGTTAATGCTAATAAGTTAACAAGTTAAATATTATACATACACACACACACACATATATATATAAAATATGTCACAAAAGTGCATCATGATGAAGTACTGAAGTTCTGAAGAGATGCCCTGTCTTACGAATCTTGTTCTCGAGATTTAAGAAGTCATGATTGTTTTGTTACAGACCCCAATTTCTTTCACTTAGTGATATATTTAATAATTTCTTAAGTGAAATTTAAAATAATAATTCCCACACTAATTGTGAGTTAAATGGCAATATTGTGTTTTTAACACTAATTTGTTGTGACCAGATTAGTTTCAAAAGGTATCACTGAGTGTGTTTCAGGGTATACCATTTGGTTATCTTGAACATTTCATATGGAGCGGTGGTGCAGTGGTTAGCACTGTTGTAACACTGTTGCCTCACAGCAAGAAGGTCGGGGTTCAAACCCCGGTTTCCCCGGCCTTTCTGTGTGGAGTTGGCATGTTCTCTCTGGGTGCTTCCTCCTCCAAAGACATGCGGACTAGGTTGATTAGTGACCCTAAATTGTCCTTAGGCGTGAGTGGTTGTTTGTCTATGTGTGGCCCTGCGATGGACTGGTGACCTGTCCAGGTTGTACCAGCACTTCCCAGTCCACCAGGCCACTGCTTGATGTCGTAAACAAGTCAGCACTATAAATTTGAGCTTGGCCTCATCCTGGATGAGGAATTAAGCTTCCAGAAAACGACAGAAGACAATGATGTCAAACATGTAAGTTGATGTGTAAAATGTATTTATTGTGAGAGCCTCCTTTGCACAGTTTGATTGGTAGCTATTTCTGTAGGTGTATTTACTGTCAGTTGTTCATGATTATTTATTTTTAGTGAATATTGTCTCGTCTTCTACTGTCCTTTCACAGTTGGTTGAATCTGCACTGACCAAGAAACCTGGTGGAGGTCATATCATCAAGGTGAAGAAAGCTCTGACTGACTCCTCACCAACAGAAGGTTAAAGGATAATCTCAGTATATTTATAGGTTTTGGTGTTGAAATGACTAGTATGTACAGAAAGTTTTAAATCAGTGCAGTAGATGGCTTCCCAGTGACACTCTTTGTTTTTAACAGGAAACTGAAGTCTCACACACACAATTCTCAATCTAAAATCTCGTGAGACACATTCAGCACAAACATACTCCGGTATCACAACTCTCTCTGAGGGGCTTATTTGGTCGACGAAAAATGAGATGAGACTAAAATGTAATTCATAAAATAAAAACGTTAAAGGGACTATATGTAAGTTTTTCAATGAAATTAATTAAATTTTCATTGCCTTATTGTCAGTGGGCTCAAAACTCACTTGAAGCACACGCCTGTTTTCTCTGTTGCTTGCATCAGCCACTATTCTGCTTTTAATGTGGGGACAGCCTCTCTCGCACTACAGCGACAACACGGCAGCTAACGACATGCAGTCCACTAACACCATAAAACAGCCGGCTCACAGCAACATTAAAAGTTTTCCTTGTTTTAAATGTAAGCTGGACATGGTAAAGTAGAAAACTGTAAAACACTATAAAGTATTTTATTTTTATTTCAAAGGACTCCAACAAGGTGTTTGGCAAGAATAACACTTACAGGTGAGTAAATATTAATATTATCTTACCACTTGCAGGAGTCAGTGAAAAGGTTTAATTCTAATGAAGAGTGAATTAATAAGAGTAAATTATGAATAACAGTGGGTGTTATTTCTTTCTTAGTGTAGAACTTGATTTGCACTTGGTGTAGTGTTAAATATTAACTTTACACTAAATGTTCAGACTTAACTGCTGACTTTACTGTGTAGCTAACTTTGTAGTATAATAGAGAGTTAATTCACAGCTTTGAGAGTGAGGCCGCTGGCAGACCTGCTGATGTGGCTGACCAGCTTGAAAACAGGCAAGTTTCAACTGTTACATCCAGTGCTTGAAGTGAAAAAGTAGGTGCCAGTACTCCCCATTCACATGGAGGCTGGCTTGAAGGAGCACATTAGCACAGTGGCATCCTGATACTACACTGCAGGAACCACAAACTGAAGGAGTAACTAGTATAAATTAGTGTGTTAGTATAATGTTATACCATTAAATAAAAAGTACACCGGTAATACACTTTAGGTTACACTTTATTTGGATAGTCTGCCTGCAGATAGTTTATAGAATATTTATAACATTTCAACAACTTATTAGTTGAGATTAAATAATTCACCTGTCTACGTTAACAAATAAAAACATTTTATGATCATGTTACACTACTGTGGCTAAGGTTTGATTAGGGCAAATGTAAGTGTTCAATATGATTTATATACTTGTTAGCTCACCTCCAAAAATTGTCTACATGGTTGTAAATCCTTAATTTGCTGATAACTACTGTCAATAATCATAACCATATTCATACAGAACAAGTTCAACATTTCTAATGTTTGCTGTAGTGTGTTAAACTTTTTCTTACTCTCCTGCCACATCCACACGGTGATTGGTCAGTTTATGACTTTATGAAAAGAATGTGTACCCGATCTTCTCCCTCCTCTGTCTCTGCTGACAGAGATTAGCAGGAAGACAAGAACGGGAACAGGTGAGCGTCACATAGTGCCTCTTGGGTAATGATGTTTATTTATTTATTTATGCATTGTCCAGAGATCCTGATATGGAGAGGGCAGAAAGACCTGCAGCTTGTGAGAATTGCCAGCGTGCAGGAAAAGACCCGGTAACGTTATGCTAAAGAGTAAAATATAGAGGTGCAGCAGTGAGTAGTGGCCCACTTCAAGCACTGCCAGTAGGGAGTAAAAGGCTAAGCTTCAGTGAACCAGTGAAGCAGCAGGGGTTGTAGCCAAGTCAGTGGTCTGGTCAATATTATATAGCTGCCACACAGACCACTGGTTGCTGCCACTAAGGGCGCTAAAGATAGTGTCTACAGCTCTACAGTAATAAATCTCTCTATCTTTGGTTATTGGCTACAACAGCCAGTGTTATCACCATACAGTCTATGGTTATCACCTGTGAAGGAAAGTGTGGTGACTGATGATGACTTTTGAGTAAATCTTTTTATTTTCTTTTAATTCTAGAGGCCTTGGATCTTCACCTGCATTTCTGCCCTTTTTTTTCTTTTGAGCTGTGCTTATCAATATTTGCATTATGGGGCAGAGAAATATCAAACAAGCTGAAAAATAGACAGTGACCACCATGGCTGTTAGTGCTAAGAATTAGCTTCTTTCATATGCAGCAGACAGGGAACACAGGCATTGATTGTCTGTTTTTTGGCCACCGATGTTCTCTAAATATCCACTCTCGGACTGAGACAAAAAAATGGACCAGGAATTTGTCCATGGTCAGCCCACTCTCTGGACAAACCATTGGTCAGGGTCTCTGGGTCTTTATGCATTCTTGAGAATTTTTTTACAAGTACAGTACATCACAAAATGAGCCATAAAAATACATTTTCAAAACTAGAGACACCTATCTAGCTCTCTTCAAGTAAAGTAATCACCACAGCTAAGCTCTTGAGTACAATAAATAAATTATAGTGTACATGCAAGCCTAGTGGCTTTTCGGACCACGCATCTGTTATTTAAATGTTATATAATAATAATAAAATTTGGACCCACCAATTTGCTGGAGCCAGGCTAGACACATGGAATAAAACGAGACTACCCGTTGTTGTGGGGACAGCCTCCCTGATCCCCTCCTCACGCAGCCCTGGTCCCCCTCTCACTCTCCGCCTCACTGCCACCGAGAGGAACTACAATGTGGGGGACCGGGAGCTTCTGGCCATCAAATTGGCGTTGGAGGAGTGGAGAAACTGGCTGGAGGGAGCAGAACATCCGTTCCTGGTATGGACTGATCACAAGAACCTCGCCTACATTCAAACTGCCAAAAGGCTAAATTCCCGCCAAGCTCGATGGGCCCAGTTCTTCAACCGGTTCAATTTCACCCTCTCCTACTGGCCCGGATCCCGCAACACCAAACCCGATGCTCTCTCCCGGCTCCACTCCACCGACACCGACCTGTGTCGTCGCCTCCGTGGTCTGGGAAGTGGAATCCGCCGTACGCCGAGCCCAGTCCACCAATCCCGGCCCCGGCCCCCAGAACCGCCTCTACGTCCCGTCGTGTGTGCGCTCCCAGGTCCTCCAGTGGGCGCATGCCTCCAAGTTCAGCTGCCACCCTGGGATGGCCCGCACCCTCTTTCTGCTTTGCCAACGGTTCTGGTGGCCCTCGATAGAGAAGGACTGTCGAGCCTTCGTGGCGGCTTGTGAGGTGTGCGCCCGCGCCAAACCCTCCCATCAACCGCCCGCCGGTCTGCTTCGCCCCCTCCCAGTCCCCGGTCGTCCCTGGTCCCATATCGCCCTGGACTTTGTCACTGGTCTCCCCAGCTCAAACGGAAACACTACCATTCTCACTATCGTTGACCGCTTTTCTAAGTCTGCCCGCTTCATTCCCCTACCCAAACTCCCCTCCTCTCTGGAAACGGCCCGCCTGCTTATCGACCACGTCTTCCGCCTCCATGGAATCCCTCTGGACATTGTCTTAAACCGGGGACCCCAGTTCACATCCCAGGTCTGGAAATCCTTCTGCCGTGCCTTTGGTTCCACTGCCAGTTTCTCCTCGGGCTATCACCCCCAAACCAACGGACAGACCGAGTGGGCCAACCAGGACCTGGGGGCGGCACTCAGGTGCGTGGTGTACCACAGCCCCACCTCCTGGAGTTCCTACATCCCCTGGATTGAGTACGCTCACAACTTCCAGGTCAGCGCTGCCACTGGTATGTCCCCCTTCATGTATGCCTTGGGTTACCAGCCCCCCCGTTCCCGTCCCTGGAGGAGGAGGTGGCAGTCCCTTCTGTACAGGCCCACCTCAGGTGTTGCCGCCGGATCTGGAGGGAGGCCAGGGCCGCCCTTCTCCGCACCGCGGCCCACAACCGCCAGCTGGCAGACTGCCACCGGGCCCCTGCACCCACCTACTGGCTTGGGCAGCGAGTCTGGCTCTCCTTCAGGGACCTTCCCCTGCAGGTCCCTTCCAAAAAGCTCTCCCCCCGATTCATCGGCCCCTATCCCATTGAGGCCATCGTTAACCCCTTGCAGTATGCTTAACCCTCCCGTCTCAACTGAAAGTCCACCCTGTTTTCCACGTCTCCAGAATCCATCCTGTCGCCACCAGCTCCCTCTCCGTACCAGCGGCAGCGCCTCCCCCTCCACGGATGATTGATGGTCACCCCGCCTACACGGTGCGCTGGCTCCTGGACGTGCGGCGTAGAGGTCGGGGGTACCGCTACCTGGTGGACTGGGCCGGTTACGGCCCGGAGGAGCGCTCCTGGGTTCCCTCCTGCCAGATCCTGGACGTCCGTTGAGGGGGGGGGCCCGGCTGACGGTGAGTGCCTTGGTTTGCTTTTTTTCCCCCGCTTTATTTCACCCATTGTTTTGCTCTGCCTGCCTCCCTGTGTTCTCCTCCTCTCTCCCTCTGCTCCTGAGCCCAGCCAACTACCCGCACCTGCACCTCATTAGCCACCTCGTCAGCCTGCCACACCTGCCTGTAATCAACCTCATTCCTGCCTGTATTTTTTATGTTTTTTTCTCCACACCATCCTCGCTTGATCGTCATTGCTTGTTCTGATGTGGAGTGTATGACTGATTGATATAGCCAATCATATTAAAACGGGCCTGCCCCACCCCTGTCTGGGTCAGTAACCACGCATTATGGGCCAGTCGATCAAGGAACATACCAATAGATTTTCAGTGGTTTATTGGCCCAGTTTCCCAGCGGCCCACAGGGGAAACTCCCGGTACTCTGCCCTTGCCACTTAGCTCTGTTCTGGTCACTACCAACTCCTCAAAACAAATATCTGGCTCCTTAGCCTGCTAGATGTTTGACTTTCTTCACCAGCTGCTCTAGCTTTGTCCATCTGCTGGGAAGATACAGTACAGTTGGCTTTTTTTCTAAAAATGGCTGCCTATGGGAAATTGATGAGAGCTGTTCAAACTTGACCCTACAGTAAACTATAAACAGGTATAACAGATGGAAGAGAACACACCAAAAAGAAAAAAAACATTTAACACCTCCACAATCTCCAAACTCAGACCACGAGACATTACAAGGTATCTGCTAGACTGTGTTTAAACCAAATGGCAAGAAATGTGTTTAGCTGTGCTAAAAGATTCCGTGAAGAACTATTGACAAGAAAATGCTACTTAGTACTTCTATTAATTTGTATTAAACCCTCTAAAAATTTGGACGCTGTCATCGTTGGTTATTATTATAGATTTGATCTGGGGATGCAGTAGCGCACAGAAAAAGGATATTGGAGAATGTGCTTAACAGTTCACAATTTAATTGTTATAGGCTGACAACCTCCTTGTAGAATCAAAGGACACTGAAGGTTTGAGATAATAAAACACAAATACAAGCAGATGCTTGCCGACACGGTGGTAACTACAAAGCCACACTGTCGCCTCAAGTAACAGAGATGAGTAACATTTAACTACAAACTGCTGTCTGATCCTGGGGTTCCTTAGACAAAATCTTACTAACTAGTGGTTCATGGCCTGATAGCTACCCAGGAACCCCTTCATGAAAAAGTTAGGGAACCCCTCCTGTGTGTAGGTGGTGTTAATGTAGCTTTCAGTCGCAGTGGCAGTTTTTTTTTCTGCTGCTTTGCACTTCCCTTTTGTAATTTAATCAGCAGCCTTTCTGCGTCTCAAGCTCCACCTTTGGCAAGCCAACATGGCAATTAATTGGCTTATTAAATCCCTCCGCAATGCCCTATCAGCAAAACTATCAAAGACTAATCCTCCCTTTGTACTACAATAGTGTATGCAGGGATAGAGCAGAGTAGCATTTGCTGGAGCAGCTGACTTAATCAGGACTGAGAGTTGTCAGTAAGACAAAGTTATTGTGCTGTGAAGGCTGGGTGCAAGTAAGAGGCATGGATTACAGCTGTTACTGCAGTCCAGGTGTATTTACATGCCTAATTTGGAAAGTGTGTGTGTGTGAGAGAGAGCCAGGGAGATATGGTGCACCAAACACAGCATACTGTGTATGCACAAAATGCAGAATTTGAAATCCATCCAGGTGAGCCTGTTACCAAGAGTAGAAGAATGTTTTGCCTCAATCACCTCCTTTCATTAAAAACAAGCTGCAGTCAAACCCACAGACATCCTGAAAACTGTGTGTGTGTGTGTGTGTAGGTGTGTATGTGTGCCTTGGGGAGGGCTAATTGAAGCTAATTTGTAGCTTTACAATGACTTAGCTTAGCTAACTTAATGACTGTCAGGTCTGATTCCCCAACATTGTCATTTCAGAGAAAGAGCAGCCAATATTATCTATCTCTGTCTTACCCAATGCCCAGTTCGCACATGCGCTAACTCGCAAAGATTTGCACACAAAGATTCACACACACCTGCTGCACACCAATTACTATACTTCAGTCCCGCACACCTTTCTATTTGCTGTGTCATACTTTTACAACACTTTAGAAGTTTTCCGTTCCCTCTGTCGTCAACCAAGGATGCAAACAAGGTGACTAGCACATCATCATCAAACCATCTGGTATGTGATAAACAGAAAAAAAAACACACCCACACACTCTCACTAACACATGGACAGACATTCAGTACACCCACTCTCTCTCGATACAGTTTATGTTGTTACAGTTCAGACAGTTGTGGGTAATCCCAATTCAGTAGCAGCAGGAAGTGAAAACTTCTCAATGTGACCCCCCTGTGTGTGGAAAGGATCATTCCTGACTATTGGCTCTATCTCTCTGCCTGACTGCTCCTGTTGATGAGCAACAACCGTAGCCATGGGGAGCAAAAACTGCCATCTCTTTTGCCGTTTCCTCCCCTCTGATTCCTGGAGTGTCTTTAACGCAGCCACAGAGGCAAAGACCTCGGTGGTGTGCATCTTCAACTTTCTCTCCCTCTCTCCTTCGAAACATCTTCCAGCTCTCTGAGAGGGCATTGATTCTTCTCCAGGGAGGGAAGATGTGTCACCCTGCACGGATTGGATTGATAACGCTGGGCTAAATATAGCCCTGCGGCAGGCAGGACGGTAGAGGATATTTTTAGATGTGTTTATAGTGCCGCGACTCGGACACTACCTCAGCTGAATGACCAAATGGAAGTAAGGAAGGGGTGGGGGGTACTGTGACTCTCTCATTGAGAGATTACTGCACTTAGTGGGATTGTCAAAAAATCTGAGTGGATGAGTGCACTGTCTGTCCAGTTCAAAATGATCATCAGTTATGTTTAAAAATATGCTAGTCAAAATTAGTCCTCTAAAACATTTTCTGTTGACGTAAGCTTAGATTGAGTGGTTTCTTTGGCTCCATTGGCTGATTTGAGTAATGTATTGGCTTTCCGTTTACAACAGTCTCTAATCCATACAGCACACTCTCTGCTTAGAGCACTCTGAGAGTCTCACAGTCCTCTCTCCCAATGTGCTGAAGTGCTCACTTTATTTCGGCTGCAGGCGGTACTTACATGATGCTATCGGATATCACAATGTTGTATATTGAGCAGAATTGTTACAGAATCTATTTTTCCCTGCTTTTGCAATATAGATTTAATAAGCATGCTTTCTTTTTATTTTTCTCTTTCATATACCCTTCAGCATACATAAAAAAATAAAACACGAGACACTTCTGTGTAAAGTGCTGACTCTCTCTGAATTGATCCCAGAGGTGCTGTGGGGTCTCCCACAGAGGCGATCATGGGCCTGAGCTAAATGCTAACACTTTACAGAACTGAAACCTATGCAAAATCGAAGCAAATAACCACATTGATCTCTGATCTTTTATTCTCATATTGCCAAAGCTTCCCCTCCAGCGCAGATCATTTACGGAGTTAATTGATTTGTCCTGCTGTGCGAGCCCTTTCTGTTGCCAGCCACATGCTGAGCCATAGGACATGTTCACATTGTAATATCCAGGCAGCAACAAACAAAACAGTGTCTTTTAGATCAATCAGAAATCCAGCTGAGATGAACAGATCTTTGCTTCCTTGTCTATTCAACGGCGATGCCTGTAGAAAAAGAATGCTTTGTCGTGTACAACACAGACTTAAGTTTTGGAACAGATGTTTCTCTCTGTGCTGCAGTGCCTCACTTCCCCTTCTTGTGAATTTTACATTATGGTGAATCATTTCTTCAATTGCTTGTCTTCATCTTGTGCCTCCATCCAAATCACCATATTCTCCTTTCACCAAAACCACCCAAATACCCATCATCTAGCCATGCACGGTTTCTCCAGTCAAATGGCATCAAAAATAATGTGCAGGCAGGTTTTTAAGATGGGTAAAATTAGCAGCTGTAGTGTTTGACTAGAAAACATGCATAACCATGTGTATTACCGCTTGAGAGACACAACCCTATTGACACATGGCCAAATAAGCCAAACTCACCTGTAGATAGTGACAGGGCCTGAGGTTGGGCTTGAGGTCGGTGGGCGTCATGGGCTTTTCCAGGTTGAGAGAGGACTTCCTGTAGGCCTCCTTGGCTTGGCTGACCGTTAGCGTTGACCAGGAGCTCCTCTTCATGAACTTTCCCTCTGGTGCCATGCTTATGCTCTCGCAGGCTGAGCACTTGACATCGTTGTTACTCTTGGATGTCTTCAGCGACAGGTCTCCAGCCAGGTGGCCATGCATTGAGTCAGGGTAGCAGTGGCTGATGTGGTCCATAGGATGCCGTGACATGACGCTGGGTGTTCTGTATGTGCTGTCACTATCCAGGTTGTCATCCGAACTCCACCAGCCTCCCGAGCGCTGCTTGCCGCTACCGTCAGATTTGCGTTCTTTGCTCTTGCTGCGTTTGCTGTGTTTGTGGTGGCCTTGGTGGTGGTGATGGTGGTGGTGAGAGTTGTCCCGGTGCGAGTCGCTTTTGGTACCGTTCATTTTGGAGGAACCTTCTAGAGAGTGTGACTTTGTGAAAAGCTTTTGTACCGAATGGACTAAGTGACGTATTCGCCCAGGGCTTTCATTACGCTGCTCTGTAGTTGTGGTTGTGGTGGAGGTGCGTTGGTATTGCAGTGTGTGGAAGCCATCCCGGTGCAGCGGCATCTGCTTCTCAAATTGGTCCAGGAGGTTTGCTGGGATTCGGTTCATTTTGCCACTGCCACCGTGCGAGGATGAGCCACCGTCCTCTCTGGATTCCCTGCCACCAGAAGTGTTGCCACCGCTGTCCCGCGAGGCGCTGCCGTAGTGCATGCGGGGGAAAGTGCTACTAGATATGGAGTGGTCAGTGGCCGACATGGACACTGGCATCACCATGCACTCAGAGTGGATGGAGCTCCGGGGAGCAGCGGTGGTGACTCTCAAGGGGACAGCTTTCAGTGGGGCTGAGGAGGTAGGAGGGGGGGCGTGAATTGCCATGGTGGAGGTGATGATCCAGGGAATGGTCGCATTCAGCCAAGCCGCAGGTGTGGGCTGAGGTGAGTTGGAGCTGGGCAGGGCGGCCGCCAGAGAGACCCTTCATGTTCCTGGGTGGAGGGGAGTAGCTGTCCTCATCGAAGTACTGCGAGGGCGACCATGAATACTGCTGGTCTGAAAGAGAGAGAGAGAATATTAAATCACACCCAAAGAAAAACACATTTTCCTAGAAAAAGAAATGCATTTCACACTTAATGATGAGGGGGAAAAAGCCTAGTACCAAATGACATGTCCTCCAATAGGTCATTATTCACCATACTCTCACTCTCCACATCTACTTCAACTACAAAGGACACTCAAAAAACTCAAAAGGTAGCACATCCAAAATGTGGAAGTGAAATCCACAAACAAAATCTCAGTTGTCCTATTTTTCCCCTTCTCTTCAGGTCTGTGGCATACTGCGAGAGAGAAAAAAAAAAAGAGAGAATGAAAGAACGAGAAAGGCAGGAGACAGGTAGGAGCTCGCACTGCCATTTATCCAATGCAAAGTGAAATAATAGCCTATCACTCCATGGTGCTGGTGTCATCCGTCAAAGCCCTGAGGAGAGCGCTGTGAGGCGTACGGCCAGATAGGCGTCCTTGGGAGACAATCACGAAATGCACCTTCTCTGCTTTTCTTTCTGTTGGCCATGTATTCTTAGATTAAAACCCAATTCTGAGTGATCGGTTACCAAGGGTAGACGTCCCACCACTCTATTCCAATGTCTTTAACTTAATCAGAGGATAGGTTTACTTTATCTTTAGGCCTCACCACCATCTGCGGTCACTGTAATTACAATGCCCTACCTTTGAATCACTTCAGGACAATGGAGGTTAAAATTCCACATGGGACAGTAAGCATGCTACATGTTATGTCATGAATGACCCCCTAAATATTAAACTTGATCCTCTGCCTTAATGTGGCTTTATCTTGGAAACAATTAAAGTGTAGAACAGATCCCAAAATCTGAAGTACTTCATATCTTCATATCATATATTTAGTGTACGAGATTACAACTAGCTTATGAGTGCTAATTAAGTAAAACTGTATAACTAAGTGTAGAATCTTATCATTTCTAATTAGCTTTGCTTCATAAAATAAACATTTTGTCCGCCCTCTGTTTTTGATTTTCCTCATCACCATGGTTCTCCAAAGCTTGCCTGGGTCATATTTCAGACTTATCTGCACAGTGTGAAATAGGAAATAACAAACAAACAAAGAATAGCTATATCTAAGCTCACTTGCCTGCTAATGATACGCCTCATAAAGCCATGCACTTTCACTCCCACAGTAACCCCATAAAATAAAGGAGAGTTTTTATGAGCTACTAGGAGAGAGAGATAGAGAGGTTTTAGGCCAAATTGTAGCACTTTTAAAGTATATTAATGTATTAACAAATCAATCAATTCTTAAAAGATTCTGATCTTAATTCTCATATCTTGACATAAATACCATAAACAAAAAGGATAACTGGGCTGGGGTCTGAGGACCCTGTTGTTTGTGGAGGAAAAACACCTTCACTTAGCACATTCAGGTGCTCCAATGACCAGAATTATATAAGTATATATAGTACTAATGAGTGAAATGCCAGCAGGGTGCCACAACCTTGTGGCTGCACAAATTGTTCTTACTGCTAGGTTGGAGTTAAATGTGATTGTCCATCTCATACCGATGCTATTTTTAGTGCTGTTAATTAATGATGACCACATTTTCCCTTAAGACATCTGCTTCCTTCCTTTTCTTTTCTCAAAATGTCTTAAAATAAAATCAGGGAAATGAAGGTCTTAAATTGTCTTAAATTTACGTAAATTTGCTGTAGGTATTAAATTTGCAGATGGTGCGTTTAAGGCCAGTGGTAAAATTGTCACGCACAAAAACCTAAAATGCCTAATTAGCGTGTATTTGTATGATTTTCTTTTAGTAATGTGAGACCCCGCCATTAATATAACTCACATGTTACGTTTAGGTTAGCTGCAGACGTTGATGTCTGGCTGCCTGGCCAAAAATAGTCAAATCTTTTTTAATCATTATTTTTATTATTATAAGTTTAAAGGCTGATTTGTTGCTCTTGAAGAAACCAGATGGTTAATTGTGCTTTTAAACTTTTCTTTGCAGTCAGAACATGACAAACACTTGATGCCAAACAGCAGCCTGGTATCAAACAGTGGATCACTTCACAAAGCTGAGGTAAAAAATTCGAAACAACAAATATGCACGAGAAAAGTAAAATCTTTTTTCAGTCCCTTTTCCTCAACATAATAAAGTGAGTAAATCAAATATTTATTGAACATTTGTTATTGAGGAAGATTGTATCATGATAAGTACCATTATTGTTTTATTGCCCAGCCCAACTAAAAACCTGAGCATGATCAATAATTGGCACTGTTTGAGCACGTTTATGCACAACACTGAATGGATACACTGTCTAGGCTCTTGTCTGCGTTGTCAAACCTTTGGATTTTATTTGCAGAAGACTGCGGCCGATACATATTTCCGCCCAAGTAGCTGCTGTTTTTGTGGTTATCAAGGCATTTGCATCCATGTGGTCATGGTGTATCCTGACCACCTCCAGAGGTCGTTTTGCTGATTGGATAACAATCTGTTCTCAATGTGTCTCGGGTGCATTTACACCTGTACTTTCATGTGGTTAAGTGCTACCCAGTCACAATCTGATCACCCAAAATACATTTTAATGCCAGGTGAATACAGCATCTATGTTCCTGATTTGGAATATGCCAAGTCTTTCAAATGTGGTGAAAAGAAAACTGCCAAATGTGGCATTGCGTCGTTAATTAAGAGATCAAACGCGCATCTCTCTTTCTTTTTTTTTTTTGATTTGAGGTCTTAAATTTATATTTGTTGAGGTCTTAAGGTGTCTTTAAAAGCATTAAATTTGACTTTTAAAATGGTGCAAGAACCCTGACTTGTACCTCCTCCCCTGGTACCCCAGGCCCTCATTGCCATTTTCCATTGATCAACCAGATGCCCTCGGACTTTCCCTCCTTGTTACCCAATCAGCAGCCACAAGTATGTAAACACAGCCGGCTTAAAAAGGCAAATCAACGTACTACATTTTGTCAGGCCTGAACTCGGCCCTGGACTTCCCTGCTCACCTGTTTCCATTCTCCCTCGTCAGCTCCTTTCCACTCACTCCTTGCCAGATCAGATCATAGCTACGTTTCTCACAAGGGCATTTTAAGGGATAGCTACCAAACAGTATACACAGTGTGGACATATCTGTGATGACTGATGTTAATATGCACACACTCTCTCTCAACCCTTCCAGCAACTATTCAGTAATTAATTTAAAACAGATTTTTTGATGTCTGAATATTTATTGTGTGCTTTTACATACTAATACAACTGTATAAGCTTCACTTTAGTATACATACAAGTTACAAACCAGATAGTGTGCTGTGTGAAGTTCCTCTGGGTCCTGTCCCTGCACCAAGAAAATGTTTGTCTCTGGGTATACTGAGGATTTTCAACTCAATTATTTTGTTAATTGCTCTGAGAATTTCTCATTCACAAATCACAAAACCTGTCCACGATCACGAGAAATACTTACTGTGCTGTATGTGAATTGTGACTAAGGATTAAGGGTGGATGTTCCTTTTCATCTTTCAAATTGGATAAAATTTATTCCATTCAAACTTATTTTTAATGAGGTCTAAGATCTCAACCCCTGAGGTGCAGCCTTGCTCTTCTGTTGCTGTCGTCCTCCATCTGTTGAGATGAAAACAAATTCTCCTTGTTTACCAGTCTTGCATGAGGATGTCTACTCGGCAGCCTGTTGTAAAATTAATCCAGGCTACTCTAAGCATGCATGGAGGGGTGGAAAAGGATAAGACATTTTCCCTCAGGAAGGACTGTTTTTGTAAGGCTGCACATAACAGAGCTGAAAATGCCTATAAAAAAACATTACTACTAAGTACAAATCAACAGGCTGAATTAGGTGAACTTGCTTGGCCTAAGTCAATCCAGTTCATTGCTCACTAGTCATTGCGGCAGAAGGATGAGGGTGCATTATTGATAGATGTGATGCTACATTTCTGTCTGAAGTTATGTCACTGTCTTACTCTAAGGCCTTTCTCTGATGTCTCTCAGGGAGCTGCACTGAATACATTATCTAGCAGCAGAGTTATGGCATTTCCTGGGATTATACAGCAGATGACAGACTCATCCGCCCTCCAATCTCTCTCTTTTCTAACCTTGTCTTCTGCTGATACAGAATGGAACTTTTGTTAAAGTAAAGAAAAAAGTAGACGCACAAAGTTCTACAAAATATCTTGAAGGTTATTTAACATGAACACGATGCGGCTTGAGGGAAAGCAGCTCTCTCACTGAGAGCGCATCCTTCTGGCAAGTGCTCTGCAAACAGGGAGACAAGTATCTGTGACATCTGTGGAAAGGGAGAGGGCTTGTTGTTTTTACACTGATACCAGCACCTGCCATCACATTATCAGCTTCTTGGCAAGGGTGCCAACTGCTTGAATGGACTGCTAGGATGGAGGGTGAATTTAGAAAGTGGATGGCAATTAAATTTCAGCAACATTTTCGTTTAATGTTGGGCTATCGTGCTTTTAAATGTTGATGAGGTAATGATAATAATGATGCATATGAAGATGAATAACATATTTTTATGAAAGGAAAAGGCAGGGATTCTTAATGCTGTCTTTATGCTAAAGGCTAAACCAATTCACCAGACACACAGACTTTTTCACTGCAATGTTAAGAAGCCCTTTTTGATAAACAGACATTTCCCGAGTTAAAAGCCCCAATCATATTCAACTCTTTGCACATTCTGCAATCGTCCAATCATGTCTAACTTGAAGGTTCAGTGTGTAATATTTATGAGGATCTAGTGACAGAAATTCAATATAAGATCCTTAACTATGTTTTCAGTGGTGTATAAAGACCTTACATAATGAACCATTATGTTTTTATTACCTTAGAATGAGACATTTCTACTACATAACCGCGGGTTCCGTCTTCCATGGACGTCACCATGTTGCAGCGCCAGGTTTCTACAGTAGCCCAAAATGGGAAAAACATTTCTGTCAGTGTAGACCACTCATAACGATGTATACATACGTTTGAAAACGAAGAAGAACTAATAACATACAGCAGGGTCGTCAAATACGTTTGCATTTGCATTTATTCATTAGAAGGCGCTCAACAACCTACGGATGCTTTTTTCGTTTCCACAGTATCTCCAGACAGAGGACATTTAGGGGAATCACGTTTTCTGATGGCTATTTCAGAGAATTTTTTCAAAGTAAAAGCTCTCAATTCAACTCGAAATAAAGCATTTCTGCAAAAAATAACTTTCTAACTTTATTTTGTAGGCAAAACCACTAAAGAGGAAGTGATTATGTGAGTAACTGTTGCTGCCATGACTGAGATCTATTTCAGCACCACTATCAAAGCCAGATTATTGCTGGAGGGCAGTTTTGGCGAGGGTCCATAATCACTGAGAGAATTAATGTGTCAATCTCAATTCCTTGTCAATGTTGTAAAATGCCTTTGTATAAACTTTATCCATAGTGTGGTTTATATTGGAGTGAGGTGCAGAAACAGTGACAATGTTACACACTTACATTTTCCATGTTATCTGTCAGTGACCAAGTAGCAATAACATATGGTTCTACTGAATATTAAGTTAATGTAATTTCTTAATATCTATTTAAAGAAACCTAATTTCTTGGCTACTCTCTGCTGTCTCAGACAACGACATCTTTGCCCTGTGTCGGTTCACAACGTCACCGCTAGATGCCACTAAATCTTACACACTTAACCTTTAACACCTGAACCAATATCCGCTAGCTCTGTAATGTTGGCAAAGCTCTTGAGGGTGATAAACACAGCTTATTTCTGACACAATGAGTGGAGGGTAGGAAGACAAGAGTCCGAGGAAGAGGGAAGAGGCTCATTTATTAAGGGCTTCTGTTTTGTGCTGCTGCTCCGCCCGCGTGCAGAGTGTGAGTAAAGGTCGTTTTGCTCCTCTTAACACATTAGCATTTAAATAGCATTATATCTGCACTGAGTATCACTGACAGCTCCCACTCTTCCACAGGCTCAGACCCTAACTGGAGTTGAAAACAAAGTTAAAAGATAATAAAGCGCTGGACTACACTGAGAGATCAAAGGCATGCGACCTTCAGAATTGGCAGTGGTTAGCGTGGTGGCTAGCTGCAGCACTATTTAAGAGGGGATTAAGATAAAGAGTCCCAGTGTTGAGGCAACACATGAGAGGCGTGCGATGACAGTCTTTAATGTTTTGCATCAGCTAAAGAATGTTAATTTCTAAGTTGTCTGGCATCAAACACGTCAAACTGCTAAACTACTTTATTTGGTTGTTTAATCATACTACTGTCTACTGTTACATATGTATCTATGAAACAACAGTAAAAAGGTGATTTTTAGAAATGGATTCTACCATGTGAGTTAATAATGTAACTGTTAATCCAAGCACTGATAAACATTGTATTATTAACATACATGCATTTATTTTAGTAATTCATTGAGGTGTTGTGGATTACAAACCTATTTCTAAAACTGTATTGGGCCCTTGTGTTGACTTTTGAAAAAGATGAAACAAACCATTAGACCCCAAGTTCATTTAGATACTACTGTATACTTTTAAATTCAGTGAAAATTTCTATTTTGTGCAACAAATGCCATAGGCAGGGACACATTTTCGTATAGCAGTTCAGCAGCAGTGACAAAAACTGGTGTAGATATGTTTCCTGAAACAGCCTTGTCTAGCTATTCCAGCAGCATCCCTTCCAACTGGCCAGAGGAAAGTCACACCCTTATTTTCTGAGCAAAACAAATCAATAGAGCAGCTTCTTATCCATCTCCCAAAGGTTAAATGCAGTCTCCTTTCCTTAGAAAATCAAAGGAAGGCGAATTGTGTCCTCAACCCTCGGGGCAAATCAGCAATGGCCTGAGCTATTAGATTTGAGAGGAAGGCAATGGACAAAGAGGCAAAGTAGCAAATCTGTCAGCTTTGCAAGTCTCATGATATCCACCACAGCAGCGCCGATCAAAATAAAGCCCCTGCTTAGGCTTTGGCAGATATCCTGCTCACTTGTCCATCCAAGTGACGGCACAGTGCGATTCATGCATACTGTACATTTCAAACATAGAGTGTGAGCCGAAACTGAACCCACAGCATTTTAGCTACTCAAGTAACTGAACTGTTTTAAACTGCCACAGCAATTTGGAGCCAAGCGCTTGTCACTGATATCTGTCTTCGGCCGTGTGCCAGAAAAAAAGACGTTTATTCCATGTTTTTCCGCTCACATGAGGTGAAACAAAGGGTCGGTTACATTATCGTGTGCTGAGGCAGCACTGTATGTGTCACATGTGGACATGTTCTCATGGTTGCCCAAACACATACACACAGGGGAGGACCCACTCTTGCAACTGGCCTTAAATCAACGGGAATTCATGCTGTGGTGATTTACAGAGTCACTAAATCTATACCGTAACAATGATTTACACTATTAAAAAGACTAGCAGTCCACATACACACGCTTCTGTGAAATATCAAGGGACACTTGTTTTGGAGCCTATGATGAACATACCAGCTGTGTTAAACAATGATTACACAATAAAAACAATCACAACAGTGATCTTATTATTTATGTTCTTCTAGAAGTGTGGGTATATCTGATAACATGCAATAGGGTGCATAGAGGGAATTGAGACCCTAGTATTTACTGGGAACTCTGGCCGAAATCTACAACAAGAACCTTCATGTTTAGTGTGTGTGTGTGTGTGTGGTTATGTATGTAACTGTATGTTTCCATACTATCAGACTATATGTAGTTAAATGAAGATGCCTTTTCCAAACTTCATTAAAGCAATCTCAGAACTGCAATAGCTAAACACCAAAGTCCAACCTTGAAATAAATAACTGGATCAACTTTTCAGCTGCAGCAACTTGCTCCAATTGCTTGTAATGCTAAAAGAAGCTCAGCTGTGCAACAAAATATTTTTCAATGTAACAACACATATTGTAAATATGTCATAAAAAACTATGCAGGCTGTTTAACAAGTGCCCTCCTCACGCATGCAGAGATTACCTTGCCTGTGACTGCCACAATGAAGCGAAACTCTCAGGTTAGCACTGTAAGATGGTCAGATATAAAAACTAT
>NW_024043158.1:0-9236 GCF_014851395.1 Micropterus salmoides | reverse complement strand
CTCCGAGCCGTCAGGAAGTGCCCCGTGCTTTGTAGCAACTTTTACTAGCCGCCAAACCAGCGGCTGTAACACGTGGATCGATATATTTGAGCGCCACAACCCAAATCAGAATGTGATCCATTTGGTTGGTAACATTTGAAAAGGCTACACCAGCCGCACGTTTACAGTTTTACACGTTAGCGGACGCCTAAACTGGAAGTTAGTCTGCTCGCCCGGCAAAAGTCAACACAGTGGACGCTGTAGCGCTACTGCCGACTAGCGTTTGGGGGTGTAATTGCAGATGACAGAGACACCGACGGCTACGGCGTAGCCTCTACGCAGGAGTATTATTGGGCCATAAGAGGCAGGATGAGTCAAACCCAGACTTTCGCTCAGGAGAACGACATTTCAGTCCCACGTAAAACCAAGTAAGGGCTGAGTTAGTTTCAACTTCTGTAGTGTTTCTGTATTCTTAGTTTACTTTAACACAAACCCAGATCTTTTCCTAAATCCAACCAAGTAGTTTTGTTGCCTTAAGCTAACTAAACTGCGACTGTTTCACAACTCTAACCATGTGTTTAACGTCACGTGACTTACGTAACGTAGTTAACACTCATATGTGTGGTGTTTAGGATGGAGGACTTGTTGAATAAACACAACATATCAGTGACTAAAAAGAATAACAGGCTAGAACCAGACTGCTTTAACTTTCCTCGTGATTGTTCAACCGCTACTGAATCCGTTACTCTGCGAATTCATTGTGTTTGGACACACCGGGTGTTGCCAAGGTTAAACGCCCCTGAAAGTTTGTTCTCGTCGAACGCTCAGTAAACTGTATCCTGAGGCTGAGGTTAGGACGCAGCAGCCAGCCACGCCTTGAAGCCCAGACGCACTCACACATCATGATCCATCACACACTTTCCCCACCGCTAATCTGCACAAATACACCGCCGCAGGCATTAATACACACGCCACGCCCAACTTGTTCCCGTTACCTTGTCAACACCACACCTTGGACACACACCGCATCAACACCTGGATGGATCTGAGAGCTGCATTTCTCAACTCTGAGTTCACTTTTCAGCTACACAAGCGTGCATCTGTGGAATGTACCTGAGAATATTTACTCAAGTACATAGATACTGGTGTGTTTACATTTCAGAGGGACACGTTGTACTTCTACAGTTACAGAGAGAGCTGGTGGTGGAGATAAGTTAGTATGGATCACACTTCACGTCCTCTGCACGAACTACAAAGCACTGCAATAAAAATATATGATCACTCCCCTCTGGGCCAGAGACTCTTCTGAACAACAACACACACCCTTCTACACTCATCTGACGCACATACAGCCAGAGGCACACGACTTTTATTTATATACATCAGCATAGCAGTTAGAATGAATAGTTATTTTAATTGTTTTATACCTCGTACATGTTTTGAGTAAGTTGAGCTGTGATTTTATTTTATGCAAACCACTGCAAATCCCTCTCTCTGTCTATCATTAGTGGTTATCTTACAGTAGAAATACATTAGTTTTTCCAACGAAGGTTAAATGAAGGGCAACTGGACTTGGTTGAAGCTTCAACCAAGTCCAGTTGCCCTTCATTTAACCTTCGTTGGATAACTATGACCTGGATGACTGAGAATCTTCATAGACACATTAGTTTTTCCTCGATTGCTTAAACACATTTGCCCACTCTGACATCACATTTTCAAAACAGTTAACACACAGGATAAAACTGAAGCTCAATGGCCAAAATGACTCATTTTGTTAGCAAAATGCTCGAACACTCACATATATTTCCATCAAACACCACAACTTGTGGTAATTTACTCTTTCAGTCATTACACAATGGATAGATAGACACACATTACAAACTCAAATGGATACTGGGGGGAAAAAAGCCACCAAAGGAAACATATGGGTAGAAATACCTTTAAAATATATATATATATATTTTATCTTTCACATTTAGTCCATTCATTCTTGACGATTAGGCCACAGGTTCTCATCAACATCGCATTGAATTTTTTTCCTTTGCAAAGCACCGAGGGAAATACCTCCTCGCGTGGCGTATCCATCCCTGGCAGTCCTCTGCACCTATTGCCAGGCAACCATCATTCATTGGCCTCAACAGCCCTCTCTCTTCGGGTGGAATCAATATTTCTTTCAATGCATCAGGAAATGTGATGAGGCGTTCTGTAGTGTATATTGGTGTTTGGTAAAGGGCCCCATCATTGGAGATGGCGGCACACATGGTGATACTGGCACCCGTCTGACGGTGGCCCTCTGCCCAGTGATGTTCCTCCCGCGTCTCCTCACTTTACAGAGGTTGAAGCCGGCTTCGTCCACAAAAATGAATTTGTGATGTGCCCCTTCAGCTCCAAGCTCCACTATTCTCTAAGAAAAAGAGCAAATTCATAAAGCAAATTATTCCAGTCGCATGTAACTATGGTAACAAGGTATCATAACAAATCGTGCGTCCTTCATGATGTCACTCTGTACAGTTGCTTCATTCTGACGTGGTTTTGTCTAAGGACTCGATCTATAGTTGCCAAACTCACACTGTTTATATTTCTAAATGCTCCCTGATCTGCGATTACTGCTGCCTGGATTTCACGCAGTCTGATTGCATTCTTTGCCATATCTACAATGGCAGACTCCTGTTCAACACTAAATATCTTTCCTCTGCCACCAGTGTGTGGATTCTATAAAGTAAAAGCAAAAAGCATGTCAATATGAATGGGATTGATAAAACACCTGCATTACTGTAGACACAGTTTGTTCTGCTAACAGGGCAATACAGTAAAGCTGAACTACACAGTGGTTTACATTACAGTAACGCTCTGAATTACCTGTTCTCATTCAGAAAAACCTGACAAAAGACTCAGAAGGGACTTCTGCTGTGCTAATAATGTGATGATGAAGATCAAGCATGTCCCAGTTTCATTTAGTGTCTTAGCAAATGAGAAAAACTGTAACGTATGTGCGTAGTTTTTCACAACATGACATTTTGTTCTATATTTCAAAACTACATTTTTACCATCACTGTGCTTGTTGTTCCTAACTGATCATAACTAAAAACATATGATTAAAATTAGGTCTTAACGCTGAAAAGAGTTATCTAATTGCATTGATATTGACTGATATTGCAGTATGATTTGCAATATTAAGGGAAATGATCATTTTTACAGCAATATTCTCAAACTAAAATAATTCTGATATGATTTCTATTGATTCTATGAATTTCAAACAAAGAGGTTTTCTTAAGTCTGCAGAATATGATGTGTAGGCCAGGACGTCTCTGCAACAAGACAATATGTAATTTAAAATGATATATTGACACCATAGGTGTCTGGAGACATGTCCCCACCACATTTTATAATGGCTGATTTTGTCCCCATCACTTTTTGAAAGCATTTATTCTGAAAAATAGCACCAAGAAATGAAAATGCTTTGAGAAAAGGTTTATTTGTGCAATGAGAAAACATACAATGAAATTTAAATATAGTTATAGTTTCCACCATTGTTAGGAGTTTAATGCTCCACATCTACTCGGGGAGGACCCGCAGACCTCCCTCTGATTTATTTCACTATCAACTACTTCTTTAAAATAGTGCTACAAATCTTCTCGTCTCGTAGAGTATAGTGTGTGCGATGACTGACATCAAGACTACTCAGCTGCCTAAAAATACAGAATAAGCGGTGTTACGTGGTGGGTGACCATCACACTTTCAGAGGCATTTGATAAGATCTCTTTGCATTTTGGCCGTCTCGTCTAAGCAATGATAAAGTAACCGACTGATTTGTTCATTGATAGATTTACAGAGATGTCATGTTCATAGTGTTCAGAATGCATTGAGGATTGGTTGTTTCAGTAAATGTGCCAAATCAATTGAGAAAAGCTGTAAACAGTGCAAAGACCATAGCTGTTTGACCTGCGTCCCACTCCTGTCAGCGTAACAGCCTAAGTGGCGTAACGTTTTCAGTGGAGACTGAGGCATTTCAGAAGATGTTTGTGGGGCATAAAGACTGACAAGACTCTGGCCAGGGGAGAACAAGTTTATCAGAAAGCATTTATTTGGACTATACTCATACGGTGAGGCCAAGAGCTCCACTGTTTCTGCTGTCGGGAACATGGACATAGTGTCAGAACATGTGGGAAGGACAACTGTGAAAGGGAGGAGTGAACAAAATGCACACACTGTGCAGGAAATCACCACGCAGGGTCCGAAGAGATCAGAAGAAATAGAAGTGAGAAAGGTCAGAGCAGCAGAGGGTCTGTCATTCACCGAAATTAGGATTGAGCGGTGAATAAAATAAAAATAAAAAGGAGTGGAGATGTTCAGAATTTGATCTGCATGAAGAGATTTCTAATATTTATTGCCATGGTGGTAAATTGTGTTGTTGAGAGTCAGAGAGGATTAAGATGGTACTGGATGCTGCAAGCAGACTTTTTACATTACACTGAGGGTTTTCACCATCTGAGAGTTATAGAAAACTTTAACTGCACTGGGAAAACTGTAACTGTGCTGCAACTGGAAGAAGCAGAAGAAGCAGAAGAAGAAGGTTCATCCTCCAGCCCAGCAGGCGGTGCTCCTGGCGGAGAAGCTACTTAGCAGGTCGCCTTTCAGAAACACGGATACGACGGTAAACCTTCGGTGTCTGGAGGAACTGTTGGCTTCTCTGGACTGATTTTGGGTAATAAAGTTATTGTTAACACATGTATATGTTTATGTAATCGTCTTATTGCTGTAGTTGTTACTGAAACATGGCAAAAAAGGGTGCTAGAGCAAATAACCCTAGCTAGCAACGAGCTAACGTTAGCTGAGGTTCAATCTTCAGTTCAGTTATTTATTATAAACGTTGCTTAAATAAACTTAAATTCATACACGTACAAAGTAGGAGGAGTTGCGGGAATGACCCTTGTGTTTAGCAAAACGCTGCGTTAATTGATTGTTAACGTCACAGTAGGAAGGTTCTGCTTGCTAACGAAGCTAAGCTAACCTGATGCTAACGCTGGCTGCAAACTTTCTGCTGTGCATGAACGGATTTAAATGAAACCCAGTAACTTGTTAATGTTCATGAATTAAACGTAAGATCCATATTGTGCCCTTGTCTGGCTGTATGATTTCAGATTGTTCGACTAGAACTCTAAACCAAACTCCATGGGAAAATCTGGGAAGTTAAAGCGAGCGTCTTTTATTTATTTGCACGGTTCTTTGTTGAAATATCTTAGTGATGTGCGATCTTTCGGTCATAATTACTATCCCGAAACGATATAAGATGTTATTTAGTCAAAAAAAAACGTTAAATCATGACATTACAGTCGAGTATTTCCCCTAAATCACAAAGCAGAAAATTTACAGATTTATGGATGGAGTTTGGTTGTTTCGTATGTAGTGATTTGTTTTTTTAGTAGCTCATTTTAGGTAGCTCAAGTCCAACAGATATGTACAATAAATGCTTACTTTCGGTTTTTAGATTAGCTAAGTCGCCTTTCAGTAGTCACATTCTTATCTGACAGGCTTCTGTTGATGTGTGTTAAAACACAGCAGGTGTACAGAAACATATGACAGTAACTGCATCGTATCTGAACCGTAAAGGGTATTAGCGTTAACTTTGAAACTGACAGGAGTTTTTAATTTCTCAGATTAAAGGGTCTACACAGGAAGGGACCCCCACCATGGCGGACATCAAGAACTTCCTGTACGCCTGGTGTGGAAAGAAGAAGCTCACTCCCAACTACGACATCCGAGCAGCAGGGAACAAAAACAGGCAGAAGTTCATGTGCGAGGTGAGTTTTCTGTCTGACTGACTGTTCCTGTAGCTAAACTCTGATTTGAAGGGGCTGCCTGTCTCCACCTGTCTGACCCTAAACTCCCCCCTGCAGGTCCGTGTCGATGGCTTCAACTACATCGGGATGGGCAACTCCACCAACAAGAGGGACGCTCAGACCAACGCTGCCAGGGACTTTGTCAACTACCTGGTCCGAATCGGGGAAATGAGCGCAGCAGAGGTCCCGGCTCTGGGGGTTAGCGCCTCACTACTGTCGTTACATGGTTTATATATTAGTACCCGACTGAAACACTGGGAAGAGTTACAGCTGTGGCAGTAAACGCCTGACGTAGCGAGGGGGCGGGGTTTATTGTGGTCCTCATGAACATGTTCTGAGTGTTAAAGATTTATGCCACAGTTGGGCCGCTTTAACGGGAGACGCGGTGTGTTTAAGGGTTCAGACCCCGTGCATCGTACCTGCGTCACTCCTAACGCAGGACATTATATCTCAGACAGAAAGTTTGTAAAAGAGGTCACAGAGTGAAGCGTTGTTCAAAGGCTGAATCTGAGTTTGTGTCACCAGGCGAGCGCTCCAGATGGCGACCAGCTGGATGGAGGAGGAGGAGGAGGAGCAGAAGGAGGTGGAGGTGGGAGCTTTGGAAACCTCCCTTCCGGCGCTCCACTGCCGCCTCACCTGGTAGTCAAAGTTGAGAAAGGTATTCTGATCTCTGACAGAGTCCATCAAACACAAGACTCCTTGACTGAAACCGTGCACGGGCTCGTGCTCTATAACAGTTAATCTTCACGACTTGGTCTTAATGTTTCCATGAGCTGTTGGCTGTTTTAATATTTATAAAAAGTGCTGCATTCAATGTAAAACTAGTTAAATGGTTTCAGTTTGTGTTGAAGCCACAGACTGTAAAACAAAGTGGGTGTCACCCGTTAGTGTATGGGCCGCCGTTTGAAGCCTGCACTTTGGCATTTTGGCCGTCGCCATCTTGGTGTTTTGGAACTGGACGTGACCATATTTGGACGAGAGGGTGGAGCTAGCTAGCTTGGTTAGCAAGGTGCTGTAACGCAACATTAACTGTGATGTTAGCTGGGAGGCTAATTTTAGCTAGCGACAAACAGGCTTAAAATAAAATGTACTCACTGAAAAATAAGCAGCCGACTCCTGATGAGCTTTTTCAGCGGCGCTGGTTAAACAGAGCAGCGGATACGAGTCGCCTTGTCAATCAGCTTGTAGCCCCGCCCTAAAGCCTCCCCTGCTTCCTGGTCTCTGTTCCTCTAAATGGGACCATAATTTACTAAATGAGCATCATGCTGCGTTGAAGAAGACTTGAAACTAGAGACTGAGACCAGAAACTCATCAGGAAAGTGTTTACTGAGGGAATAAATCAGCTGACAAGTAGAAACATTTTCTCACAGACTTCTTTCTGCAGCTGCTGGAGTCGCAGGTTTTAGGCTCTTCTCTTCTCAGCACAAGAATAATTCTGATGACTGTGATCATCTTAGACTGTAATCGCGATATTTTCACACAGTTTCTTCCCTCTATCTGCATGTCGGTGCGACCTGATCCACCATCTTGTTTTCCCTGGTTGAGCAGGAGACACGTAGAACGTAAAAATATTAATGTGTGTGTCTGCTGTTGTTAGAAGAGAGCGGCGGCACTGGACCAGTACCAGGAGTGACTGGACTCGGTTACTCTGGAGGAGGAAACTCTGGATGGAGCGGAGGAGGAGGAGCAGCAGCAGGAGGAGGAGGAGGAGCTCAGTGGGACCGAGGAGCCAACCTGAAGTACTACGCCAAGAGAGACGAACAGGAAGCGCAGGCGGTACGGTACTTCCTGTTAGTTTGACAAAATATAAAACACGTGCTGGTTCATCGGACGTATCTGACCCCGTTTGATCCCTGCAGACGCTGGAGTCCGAGGAGGTGGACCTGAACGCTAATCTCCATGGCAACTGGACTCTGGAAACGCCAAGGCCCGTCTGAACCAGTTCTTCCAGAAGGAGAAAACCAGCGCTGAGTATAAATACAGCCAAGTGGGACCGGACCACAACAGGTCTGGATCAGAACCCCTCCAAGGCTTTTGACCAGATTTCAGCGGGGTCGGGTGGTTTGTTCTTTTCACCATCCTTCATCTATTTATTGTTTCGCAGTGAAACTAAATGTTGACTCCTTTTCAAAGTTCCCAGAATCTAAAGTGGATCCTAAAACTTCCAGGAAAAGCAGGATAATCTTAGTTTTGACGAGCTGACACTGGCTGATAGATAAATAACACAGTATTACTAATAATACTGTTAATATCTAAGATACGGTCCTGTGTGCCTCTAACGTCGGGTAGAGGTTCTGAGGAGAGGATGCTCGCAAGCGTCAAGCGCCATGAGTTGTGCATCGATGTAAATAAACTTTAGTAGGCGTGGTCGTAATTCAGCAGCAGCGATGCTCTGAATTTAGGGGGAACTCATCTGTGCACATTACTTATCAGTTAACGTTTCTTTTTAATAGTGCATATTTACGAAGCTTGTCAGTGAACTATGAAGGCAAAAAACCCCAAAACAAAATAATCGTTCATTAATCATAATCGAGGTTAAATGTTTTTAGATTTTAGGTGATGTCGTCCGGCTGTGCAGAGGGGATCAAAGGGGCGGAGACTCTGTTTGCTGCTGTTGATGCACGTCAAGGAAAGCAGCAGTTTGTGTGTGTGTGTGTTGGCAGTTGTTGGTCGGGATGTTCCTGTATGTTTTTCTGCTGGACTGCTGTAAAACGCAGAGACCTGCAGAGTGCGTCGGCTGCACCGTAGAGATCTCGCTGTCTGATTCATCCACGTCTAACTGAACCAGAGCGGAGAGCGGCGCCAGCTAAGTCCTGGTTTGTGCAGATTGAATTTGGAATTAAAACGTCCCTTTATTCAACATTCAGATTTGCCACCACAAGCTTCTCTTTGGAAATAAGATACTGCTGTTCAAGTATTTTAATTCTTTCCTATGATCCATGGAGAATCCAGGAAGTCTGCAAGTCACTGCAGCTTGAACAAATTGACACCTTTTTAAAGTATATTTTTCACACTCTGGGAAACTGGAAGATTTGGCGATCAGTAACATTTCTGCCTTTCTACTCCAATAAGTGCAATAAATAAAACTAAAAAGCCAATTAAGAACAATTAGAGCTCGGGCTTCCTTCATGAAATAAAGACTTTGGTCAGGACCTAAACTAACAGACACAAATCCTTATCTTTGTCTTTTGTAAGATGAGGCGCACATTTGAGAGCAGAAGTGCCTCCACATTTAGCTGGTGGAGCGGGCGGCTGTTGAGATTTAGGGACTGAAGGGAGTTTCCTGCTCCACCGGGGAACACGGCGGTGACGCCAGAACTCACAACCATACTGAAGGAAGACATGGGACAGCGTTTAGGTGCACTAAAGCTGTCCCATGGGTTGCAGCTCGGGGCTCAGTGGAGTCTGGTTGTGATT
>NW_024043157.1:0-39375 GCF_014851395.1 Micropterus salmoides | reverse complement strand
ACCTCAGGAACAAAAGTAGAACACGAACAACAAATCTAGCACCATTAAGGTGGATCTTTGCTATGTTGGTCGATAGAGCAAATTTGTAATGCTTTTACTGATTCTCTCGGTTTCTGTCATCTTAAAGCTATTCGTCAGTGCCAGGCATACTGCCTAACCCTAACCCCACTCACATTCTTCTTTGAAACACACAGTACAATATAAAATTTTCTGCAGGGTCTAGGCTAGGTGCTATTAAGGCAGAGCAAGTGATCACATTAGGGGCATTTTTCAACGTCTTAAAACACCCTTTTACCAGGATCAAACCCAAAGAAAGAGAAAAATAATTTGTCTCCTTGCTCTCTTTCGCCCTCTTCTCTGTTCCCATCAGAAAACGTGATGGTGTGATAGTTGGTCGTTCTCAGAAAAGACTCAAGCTTTCTGAGCTTACACAAATCTCCAGACAAAGCAGCCCCGCGATCCCCTCCTGTAGATTACCAAGCAACCAGACAGCCAACTACAGAGCAGATGAGAGCTGCCAAATCTCAACATCAGGAGAGCAGAAGTAGTAGAGGAAGGAGGGAAGGGGGGGATGAGGGATTGAGAAGTGTCCCTGATTTCTGCTCTCCCTGTGCTATCACTGGCTTGCAGACAGGGCTTAAGGGAACAATCCACAGAGGAGCAGAGATTAATATTGACGTTATTAAATTGTAGCACAGCCTCAGTTATGTGGTCTTCCTGCTGCTTACTTAAAGCAAAACTGTGTAACCTTTAAATTTAAAAAGTAGGTCCATTCTTTCTTGTATGTTGCGTAGTGTAGTGGGTGTGTTTTTCTGTGCTCTTCTGCGTCTGTGGGCCTTTCTGAAACTGCTTGCTACTCCCTCCCCCTACCTACTTCCACTCCGCTTGCGTTTTTGATGCGGAGGGCACTGATGCCAGCTTGTTTATGATCTTTCGTTGGATAACATGTAGGATTCTTAAATTCTGAAACACACTTACATTTCATATCACAGGTTAACAATGTAGTCCAAAGGTTATATTGTGTTTAATAAAAAATGCTCGCCTGATGATGAACTGTTGTATAATTGAATCGTATTAATACGAAAATCTTCATCCAAAGCTAAATAGCCTGCATTAAACAACAGAATAATAGAACATGGACATTTTCAATTCAATTCAATTTTATTTATATAGCGCCAAATCTCACAGCGCTTTTCATAAAAGAGCTGGTCTAGACCGTACTCTATGATGTTATTTACAGAAGCCCAACATTTCCCACCAAGAGCAGCACTAGGCGACAGAGGCAAGGAAAAACTTCCTTTAAGGCTCAGGGTGGGCGGCCATCTGCCTCGACCGGTTGGGGTGAAGGAGAGAGAGGGAGAGAGCGAGAGAGAGAGAGAGATGGAAGGAGAGAGAGAGAGGGATGGAAGGAGAGAGAGAGGGGAGGGAGGCAGCCTACACAATATACACACAGAGGTACAGACAGTAAAGGTGATGTTGCTATAGACTAAATGAAAAATGGTACAGATATTTATAGTAGTGTTAATGATAACAATCGTAATGTTAATGATTATAATAACAATAATAACAATAGGACTAGTAACAATAATTGTAGCAGAGGGTGTCGAGCAGGAACACAGGGGCAGCAGGTGACCCGCAACCACAGATCCAGACTCCACAGCTCCAGAGCCAGAAACACCTGCAGGAAGTGATAGGAGAGAGGAGAGAGACGAGAAAGCACAAGACTACCGGAAAGGGGAGAAGTTGTGTTGTAACTTGCAATAATGGGATGAGGTTGCATACAGAGGGAGAGAAAGTAGAGGAGAGAGGAGTTCAGTGCATCATGGGAAATCCCCGGCAGTCTAGGCCTATAGCAGCATAACTAAGGGATGGTTCAGGACTACCTGAGCCAGCCCTAACTATAAGCTTTATCAAAGAGGAAAGTCTTAAGCCTACTCTTAAATGTGGAGATGGTGTCTGCCTCCTGAACCCAAACTGGAACCTGGTTCCACAAACACTAGATACACAGGTGATCACGTAACAAGCAACAAAGGCATTAAAGAAAATAGTTAAGTCTTTCCACATTTTTACTGATTTAAATTCTTCAGACTATATAATGCTCCAATATAGCCTAATGTTTTATTTTGAAATGTTGTATTGAATGTAATTTTCATATAAGATAAAGAGGTACAAATATATATGCTTTACTTTTACTATGAATATCAATCTTTTCATAAACGAATATAATATTTCTGTTTCATAAATATCTAAAGTCATGCTCTTAAAGAAATATTCGAAATCTAACCAAAGTAATTTGGTTCATAAACAAACAATAAATGACAAATGATTTCAGTTTCATTATTCCAAAAAACACTCTTTTCCACAAAATCAATCCTGAATCTTAATACAACTGTTGTTTATTTGATACACGTATTATAGCAGTGAGTGCAACGGTAACGTCAGATCCTGTTTGTCAGATCCTGTCGTGAGGGTAGTTCATCCAAAAGTTGGCCGCTGTATTTAAACCCTACGCGGGTTAGGGAGCTTGATTTGGTTATGAGGGTGACTCCGACCATTGATTTAGCAATGAGGAAAAACTACCCACATCATCATATTATCATATGCATTGGGACTATAGATGAAATAAAAATATTTTATGAAGTGGTATGTATTGATAGTTTTCATTCGTTCTTCGGAGCAGTTTAGAGATGCAGGGTAAATTGTCATGACAGCAGACCTTTGGGTAAAACCTATCCACCTTTTCCAGAAAAAAGTATCAAATGGCAGAGTATAACCCTTGGTCCAACAATAACATGATGGAAAGAAGTGAAGCAACATATGGGTTTCTCAGCAGACTCATCTGATTTACTCGATTGGTAACATAACTTCTCACCGAGACTTCTGCTATGCATTGGTCATTACTGTTGGTAATTAGTTAACTTATGTTAGAGTTATGTTATTTAGCATACAGAGCCGTAGATAACACTAAGTTGCACAAAATACCTCTTATAACTGCACATATTGCCGGACACATCCCAATTGCATTCATTAATTTATTAACCCTTCAGCGAAAGAGGTTCACTCATTACTTTAGCATTTTGTAACATTATCAACAGAGCTAAGTTACACACTGACCAACTCTAATATGGCCTACTGCACTTTTCATATCGCAGGAGGTGCAATATTTGTTAAAGGGCAAAATGTGTGTCAAAATACCAATTTAGATTAAATAATAATAATAATAATCCTTATTTGTAGAGCACTTTTCAAAAACAAGTTACAAAGTGCTTTAACAAGTGTAAAGAATAATACAAAAAAACAAGATAAGAGCATGAAAAATTAATATAAAATTAGTAAAATACAATAAAAGGGATAAAATAAAGTCAAATAAGATCGGGAAAAGCTCTCCTATAAAAGTATGTTTTAAGAAGGGACTTAAAAGAGTTCACTGACTCAGCCGACCTGATTTCCTCGGGCAGGCTGTTCCAGAGCCTCGGGGCCCTGACAGCAAACGCTCTGTCCCCTTTAGTTTTCAGTTGAGACTCTGGAACAGACAACAGACCTCTGCCCGAGGATCTCAAGGTACGTGCTGGTGTGTATGGGACTAAAAGGTCAGAAATATAACAAGGCGAGAGGCCATGAAGAGCTTTAAAAGTGATCAATAGAATTTTAAAGTCAATTCTAAAACATACTGGGAGCCAGTGTAATGAAGCTAAAATAGGAGTAATGTGGTCATATTTCTTTGTTCTGGTTAAAAGCCTGGCAGCTGAGTTCTGGACAGTCTGGAGTCGATCAATAGATTTTTTGGTTAAACAGGTGAAAAGGCTGTTGCAATAATCCAGGCGTGATGAGATGAAGGCGTGTAAAATGGTCTCGGTGTGATCGAATTTTTACTATATTTCTAAGTTGATAAAAACATCATTGAAAAGCTTTGTGGTGTGCTTCTCGAAATTTAAATTACTATCAAACCAAACACCAAGGTTCTTTGCCACAGGCTTAATGTGATTTACTAGGGAACCAGCAGATGGCAGTATTTCATTTGCCATCTGCTGAGACCCGATGACCAGGATTTCTGTTTTGTCTGAGTTCAGCTGGAGGAAATTATTTGACATCCATTTTTTAACTTCACAAAGGCAGTTGTTAAGTGAACTCAGCATTCCAGGGTCTGTGGATCTGACGGGCAAGTATATTTGTGTGTCATCAGCATAAATATGAAAAGAAATTCCATGTTTATGGATAATATGTCCAAGGGGAAGCAGATACAAGGAAAACAAAATGGGTCCTAAGACCGACCCCTGAGGCACACCATATTTAACTGGACAAAATGAGGAGACATAGTTGTTTACAAACACATATTTGACAGGTAGGATGAAAACCATTCTAGGGCAGTACCAGAGATCCCAACCCAGTGCCTCAGTCTGTCTAACATGATGGTGTTAGACAGACTGAGTACCAGGACTACCAGGACTGAGCACATGCCTTCATCAGCAGACATTAAAAGGTCATTGGTGACTTTAAGCAGGGCAGTCTCAGTGTTGTGGTACTTCCTAAAACCAGACTGAAACTTTTCAAATAATTTGTTATTTTCCAGTACAGTGAGCAGCTGTTTGGACACAATTCTTTCTAGAATCTTTGCAATAAAAGGCAGTTTTGAAATTGGTCTAAAATTATGTGGGAGGGAGGGATCTAAACCAGGTTTCTTTAAAAGTGGGTTCCGTTTTAAAATAATCAGGGACACAACCAGTAGATAGGGAGCTGTTGAAAACAGAGATCAAATGGGGCCCAACAGAATCTATTACTTTCAGTAAAAACTTTGTAGGTATTACATCAAGTGGGCTGGAGGACACTCTCATTTGTGAGATATGTAAATATTGTCGTGCTGCAGAGATGTCGTGGCCTACACATCATATTCTGTAGACCTAAGAAAAAATCTTTGATTGGTCCAAATAGCTCCATTTAAATGTTTTTCAATGAAAATAAGAATAATAATGTATAAGTGATCATTCCCTCTAAAATCACAAATTGGATCGCAATATCAGTCAAATCTGTCCATCTAGCTAGCAAACCAGGCCAATGACAAACTCTCTCTCTTTCTTAAACCGTTCTAGAGTGACTTGTGTGCTTAGTGTCGTTGTCTTGCTGCATGACCCACGTTCTCTTGAGATTCAGTTCACAGACAGATGTCCTCACATTTTCCTTGAGAATTTGCTGGGATAATTCAGAATTCATGACCTGTCCAGGGTGTACCCCGCATCTCACCTGGTACCAACTGGGATTGGCTCCAGCCCTCCTTGACCCTGTTCAGAATTTATTGTTCCATCAAGGAAGGCAAACAGTTCCGGCCCACATGCAGCAAAAAAGTAAATGTAAATGCTCCGTATTTATATAGCGCCTTTCTAGTCTTTTCGACCACTCAAAGCGCTTTTATACTACATCACTTTCACACACTAAGCTTAAGTGCTCAAACAGAAACAAACATTTGGTGGAACAGCCCCCAGGGGCAATTCAGGGTTCAGTATCTTGCCTAAGGACACTTCGACATGCAGCCCGGAGATTGAATCGCCAACATTCCGATTAACGGCCAACCCGCTCTACCTCCTGAGCCACAGGTCGATATCACGGTACAACTACCACCTTGTTTCACAGATGGAATAAGGTTGTTGTGCTGGAATGCAGTGTTTTCTTTTTGCTAAACATACATGCCATGATATCCATACTGAGAAATACGTACCTAGTTTCTTTCAAAGAACTTACATTGTGCATTCTGCACTTTGTTCCATAGTGCAATAGCAGGTGCCCCAGGTCCAGAGTGGCAATGACAGAGACACCGTTCTCCCTATAACAAGTCCATATACCATTAAAATGATTCCGAAGCGGTAATGTTGCCTTAAGCATGCAGTAGTGCACCTATTTCTTGAGAAACCGAGCATTTTAGACCCATTTATAAATTACCATTCTTATCAAATGTTTTAGGGAAGACTGTGTATTGATTTGACTTTTATGAATACTTGTGATATTTCTGACAACTTTCAATCAGGTTTCAGTGCACATCATAGCGCCGAATCTGCTCTCAACAAAGTGCCCCTCAGCTCTGGAGCTCCCCGCCCGAGGATCTGAGGCTTGCTGAATCAATCTTTTAAAAAAGCCTTTTATTAATTCTAGCACATAGCTTTATTGCCAACAAGTCATATTCTGTGTTGTTATTATTATCTTCACTGTTGGGATTTTCATTTAATTTAATTTTATTGATGTACCATGTTAATTGCCTGCTTTTATTACAAAGAGTACGGTCTAGACCAGCTCTTTATGAAAAGTGCAATGAGAACTTCTGTTATAGCTTTTTTTTATTTATTTAAAATTCATATCTTCAGAAACTGCCATTAAAAAAAAATAACAGACTAAACTTCCAGTGTATAAAAACACATTTACTCATTCACACACACACTCATACACTGATGGCAGCGAGCTAGCTAACAGGGTGCTGGCCAACCATCGTGAGCAATGGAGTTCAGTGTCTTGCCCAAGGACACGGCAGGAAGTGGGGATCAAACTTCCAACCCTGTGATCAGTGGACGACCTGCTATTCCTCTGGAGCTACAGCCAAGACTACAGCATCATAATGAATAGATCAATGTATATGAATAAGTCATGGTGTGAAAAGAGACATTACTCCTGTCAGCACAGAAATTAAGTACTTTAAACAAGGTCCAAGGATTAAAGAGAGACATAACTGGCCCCCATCGGAATTCATAAATCATGTGAAGAACTGCAGTTGCTGTTGGACACACAGTGCTCTGACGACTAAAAACATGGTGCTAAAAACTAGCGTAGTATGGTTGTATTACAAAGGAATTGTTTGGGTTTTCGGCTTACAGTTTTATTCTTGGCCCTGTATTTGTTAGTCGTCTATTCACTCCCTGTCCAGGTGTTCTTCTTCTGTGTTCTCCTTTAGGTTTTGTTCGCTAGTAAGGCATTCGCTCCATGTTCTGTTGTATTCCATTACATTCGTCCTGGTCTGTTGTCCTATGCTTTACTTCCTGTTTTAGTTTACTATTGCCTGTGTTAGACTGGTCCCACTTAATTCCTGTTTAGTATGATTAGTCCCTAATGTCTTTCACCTGTTTGCTCTGTCCCCACTTGTGTCTGTATACAGGTGCATCAAAAGATTAGAAATTTTTTTTTTGAGCTGCACCTGTGCACAAATTTTCTGTAACTAGTAAGATTATGTTACAATTCATATTTTTACAAGAATTTAATTTGGATTTGAAACCAAAGTTAGATGAATGCAGATTTACAGATGCAGCTCATAAAATTGGAATCTTTTTCCCCCAAAATTGTTGAGATGCATCTCTTTATATTGTCTGGTTTCTGTACAGTTGAGTGTCTGTACCTGTGTCCTCTACCTTTTCTATTACTCTGCTGTTGAACCGCTCCGATTTTGGATTTACATTTTTTGGAAACTGCCTTTGCCTGCCATGAACTCGTGTAATCCTGTTCATTAGTTCCTTGTAAATAAATCATACAGCTTGCACTCTGCTCTGACTGGTCATCTGGGCCCTACCTCTCAGTTACCTGATTCTGCACTTGACCAGTGTGATAAAGTCGATGAGTGCCGCACTGTGGTACCTTCCTGGAGTCCACATTTGTCATTCTATCCTGCATGATGCTGAATAGAGAAAACCATTCTGTCCGGACAAAGTGTGTGGTACAATTGTCTAAACAGCAGATAGAGGCAAAGCTGGGCAGAGATTGGAAAAGAAAATTAGAGAACGACTGACTGACAGTGATCCAAATGCCATGTTTAGTTGGCATTTACAGTCTCCACAGGGGCTTAAGTGACACAGCTGCTTAATTTTGTCATGACTCCCATCTAATCATAGTTACAGGCAGCGTGCCTGTGTGTTTTGTACGGTTTTCTTGATATTATTACACTATTAGGTACTCTTTTGCACCTCTCTCTACCTGGCATTAATATACCGCTTGTATCTCAATTGTATTACATTTTATTACATTTACACCTGAAATTAAAATGTGTCTAATATACACCCTGAAATGTCAGCAGTAAAAATGCATCTCCATGACTTACTCTTTCTTTCAGGCAACCAGAATAATAATTAAAAAAAAAATACCTTGATTATTGGGATTGGGAGATCCAAGTAAGGCTGTAGCAGCAAAATGCATGCACTGACTGCATTGAGCAAGGGTGTGTTTTGTGACGTATGAATTCAACTTTTCAGTTGTCTGAGAAATAATGATTTCTTTCTTCTTTTAAAAGTTATATACCCTCTCTTTTGTGTTAGACTATTGCACGTTAATCGGTGGTTCAATCCCAGGCTCCTCCAGGCTGCATGTCGAAGTGTCAAGATACTGAACCTGAACTGCACCCAATGGTGGTTCATTTATCGATGTATGAATGTTTATTTCCGTTTGAGCACTTCACAGAATAGAAAGGGGCAATATACTGTAAATACAGACCATTTAGCGTTCTACAAATTGAAAATACTTTCTCTTGAGCTAAAAATGTGCAGCTATACTCAAGCTTTGACTCCACTGATGTACAGACATAAGAGAAAAAGAAAAAGGGTTCTGGAGGGAAATAAGAGGAAGAAGTGAAGTTCCTGGTTGGTTTTGAGATTGGTCTCAGTTCTTTTACATACACCGGCATTCATTGATTTCTTGATTACTTAGGTGCAGCGGGACAGGCTGAAACCACTGACAAACACTGACATATTACCAGTTTATAAAGTTGTTGTGGAATTATGGAGTTGTCAAATGTTTGCTAACCAGTGGCGGTTCTAGACCAATTTTATTAAGGGGGCCAGTTGTTTTGTCAGAGGGGCCCACTCAATCTGGGACAAAAGAGACAAAGGCAATGTTCAAGCTTTCAAAATGTCTTGTTTAGTATATAATGTTATGTTTTAGTAACTTACAGTTATTTGTTTCAGTAACAGGATCTTTTCAGTGACTTAGTTATAGTTTTATTAAATTACATTATACAAAAAAAAACATTCCTGTTAACTTTAGCTCAAGTTACAGAACATTCTTTGATGCAACACTTCTTTGTAAGGCTTAATGATCAATAGAAGCTCTAGTGTACTAGACATTCTCTGGATCCCAGTTTGTATTTTGTATCCCACTAGATAGCAGGCCATCATCTGTGCATTATAATAAGGGGACACCTTTTATGGCAGGTTGAAAATACAGTCTGAAATTATTTGTATCCCACTATAACTTTTGTTAGGAAAAAAACAACTTCTCCACATTTACCCCTGTTATTAGTCCTGATGTGAAGGATACACAAAATTAAATACTTAAGCCATCATCTGTGCTTTATAAAGGGGGGATACATTTTATGGCAGTTTGAAAATACATTCTGAAATAATTGCTTGGAAAATAGAAACATCTCCATATTCACCCCTGTTATTAGTCCTAATGTGAAGGATACACAAAATGAAATACTTGATGGTAGGCCATCATCTGTGCTTTATAAAGGGGGATACATATTTAGGCAGACTGCATGTCCAGCCTGGTAGGACCAGTAGGCTACTGTTCTTTCTTTTTGTGTATGAAGTGCTGTTTAAATGCAATGCATTATTAAATTATGATAATAATTTACCCTTTAAGGAGGGAGGCTCTGAAAATTTTCCAGCAATATCCAAAGGCTATCCATGCAGTGGAAACATGGATTAAAAGGACAAAATATTGTCTACAATGCTGCATACAGTTTAATGTATTTCAGTTTAATTTCATCGCAAGGAAGATATATTACTATGATCACTGTAGACCAGGGCTATTCAATTATAGATTCAATTGGGCCGGATTTTAAAACCAGGACACAGAGATGGGCCGGACATTTTCTCAGGAGTTGGGATCATTAGGATTTTATTGACACACTTGTATTGGTAATCCTTACTGGTTCGGTTCTTTATCGATGCTCTTATAATTTAATTTAATTTAACATTTTTTATTAACTAACTGTTTCTAGAGCAGCAACATGATTTACAACAGCAATGTCATTAATATCTCACAGGAAACAAATCTAACATGTCAGTAAAATAAATCCTATTCCTGACAGCAACATGAGTGAAGTTCAGAAAGAATGGACAGCTCTGTCCCTCCTTTTCCTCCAGGAGGGCTGGTCTGTTTCTACCAGCTGAGTTTATAATGTGCCATATTTTAATGTAAGTGGCAAACTAAGCTGAACAGTTACTGAAGACAGACAGCTTTCACTTTAGCTTGTTTGTAACAATAAGCTATCATCTGAACTAGCGCTGTGCTTGTACCAAACCAAAACACAGCTGCGGTGGATGAGAGACTGAGCAGATTAAAACATCTTGTTTTGTGTGTTTATGCTTATTAAACAGGAGTGTTGGTAAAGATTTTTTTTTTACAGGCTAAGTCTTTATTGCACCACGTATGCACACTAACCAGCGTAGTTGTCGTCAATGTCCGCTGATCAGCTGGCTGACTTTGCTCCGTGTGTGTGTGCGTGTGTGTGGAGGCGTTCTGCAGAGACACAGGAGTGTTGTCATATATAGCCATATATTTATTATGTGCTGGGCCCCATGGAGGTTGCTTCGGGCGGATGTGGTCCGCAGCCGCCAATTCAATGAGGCTGCTGTAGACTTTTCGTTCAGTGGGGGAGCCATAGGGGGGTCCAAGGTCTGTGTTACAGGGGCACTGGCCCTTGTTGCCCCCCCTCCAAAAACCCCCCGCCACAGTTGCCAACTGTCTTACAACTGAGAAAACTCCATCTGCAGATAAAGATGATATGGTTGAAAGCACTAGAAAAGCAACTAAATGGACCTCCAGCTGGACTGTGCCATTTGATACATCACATAACATTATGATTTAATCCATTGTTTGTGTTAAATATTAATATTGATTATTGGTCACTGGTCACTGTTTTCTCTCTACTGTATGTTTACTAATTTCATGCTTTTTCAAGAACAATACTATCCCAACCCCAGAATCAAAACATTGTAACATTATTTATACATTCATATTAGGGCAAACTGTTGGCTTGGTGTGTCAGCTTCTGATTAAAGTCTCCCCTACCATAAAGGAAGTGATATCTGTAGCTATGGAGACAGACTCTCAGGAGTACAAATCAAACTTCCGGCACTGATATTGTATTTTTTTCAACCATGACAGTCTTCTATCTTTTATGATTTTATATCTGTGCATGGAGAAATCAGAGTTGGGTGGAAAGAGCTCACAGTTCAGGGACAGTCACCACTAACTTCCTTCAGCATGGATACATGCCTATAGTCTCACTCCTGTTTTATAAGTTTGTCTAGTAATGCCATATTTGTGTTTTGTACAATGTTTATATGTACGTTTGTTTCGGATGTAAAGCAGTATCAGTATGACATGACATGTGGACAGACTCAAGGTCCTGTCATCTGTTGTGTCTCTAACCTCTGCAAGTGCTTTCCATTAAACTTCAACAACATGACGAACCTTGAAGCAATAATTACTTTATGCCCAAGTAGACGTTACGCTGATTCCCTGGCAAAAAATGTTTACCATTGTACTGCTGTCAAATTTCAGAACAATACTATAGAGTGGAGAATTACTTACTGTAATAACATAGTTCAAAACATGTTCAGACTGTTTTCATGCAATCTCCTATAATTTCTCAAATAGCAGCCAGCTTAATGGCTGAAGACGAGGAAGTCGTAATTATTGTCAGCTTGAAAAAAGGATGGAGACTGGACCTAGAGTTATGAGATACGAAGGTTTCATTATTTCTGTCTTTCTCTCATGCTTGAGTGTGTGTGTGTGTGTGTGTGTGTGTGTGTGTGTGTGTGTTTGATGTTAGTAAGACTGTCAGGGGATTTTCTGAGAAATTTTACTGCAGTTAAAGTGAAATTGCCAGACGTTAATGGCAATGTACACAGATGAGCAATACAATAGTCCATAATAGAAAATAAAACTGCATTGTGATGTATTGACGGTTGCTCACAGTGGTCCTATGCACGAGAAACACAGAGGAACATTTTTATTTAAGTAAAGGATCACCCGAAAGAGCTTAAAGGTGCGCCATGCAATTATCGAGATATCCAATACCATGAAAAATACCATGATATGGAGCAAAAAACACAGCAAGTAATTTAACTAACGTTGCCTAAGTTGTGGGCTAGTAAACGGTCGCTACAGCTGCTGCTGTGAAGCTAACATGCAGAGAGGACGAGACTGTCCCGGAGCTGCACACCAGCTCCACACAGTGATACTCACAATTCTCCTGCTGATATAGCTAACATCACAACAAGAGCATGTCTTGGTGAACTAGAAAGTGAGCTCACTGTCGATGGGCAAGTCATGTAACGTTACCTGATCATGGCTTGAATACTACTGTGTTGCTTGTTCCAAGCCATTTTGTATGTTTCCATTTACAGAGCTAGGGCTGCGAACAAACCAGGCAAGAACCTCCTGGGTCTGAAAAGTGAAGCCAGCTCTTTCTTGCTCGGTGTGCCAAGCAGCTTTATCTTGAGAAATGTGATTAGTGACACTAGTGTTGTCAAGAACAGGCAACTTTCAGTCCAATTAAAAACTGCGTGATAAGGATAAGGATATAGTGGTGTGTTGCTTGGTAAGTAATCTATGGGAGCAACAACAGCTGCCATCATCCACCAGATGTTGCAAAATGACAGAATGTGCTCCCTGAGACGATTGAGATGTTTGGCGTTGAAGCGGGAGTAAAAGGTGTCTTTCTTTTACTAATGCATTATGTAACTGTTGTATATTAGGTTGTTTGAGTTTTGCTATCTTAATTATCACTTTGCTAAAGTCTGGAAGTCTGTATTGGAAACTTAGTGTTTGTCAGTCGTGTGACCTGAATTTACCAAGTAAAAGTAGTCACCAAAATAACTTCTTGAGTAAGAGTACAAAAGTATTTACTAAAAATATTACTTGAGTAGTAAGTAACTTAAAATAAAAAAAATGGGTAATTTTCCGTCTTTTATTTGATGTGGATGTGACTAGAAATATTTCAGATGGTCGCCATGGGCACAACGTGTAATCATCAATGGGATAATACTACACAGCAAAAATTTTAAGTCGATCAGACTAATTCTCTAGTAGGAGTTCATTGATGTATGGAGTGTGTAAATCGCAAAATACAACAGTTAAATTCAAAATGGACGACTTCCTTTTGGGTGTCGGCCTGCTTGGCGTGTGTGCAAAAAGGTTTTCGACAATGGTTAGGCTGTTAAAAATGCGATGTATTTGCATCAATCTGAAGGGAAAACCCTTAACCACTGCGCTATTGAGATACACTGTAAGAAAACTTTCTCCATTGCTCTGTTTTTGAATTGACATGAAATGCCTCCAAAGCACCAATAGAGGGCTCTCATTGACCAAAAATTCCTGGCACATGGCTGTCCAGTCAAATATATAGAGCTATCTACTGCTCTAAGGAAACACTGATATCCATGTAAACAGTGATTGCATTTAGAAATACCAACAATATACAAATTTAAAAACAACCACTGCAAGTCAGTGGGAAATGAACATTTTGTTGGCAGCATTAAGTTCAAACACTATACAACTGTGTTTGTGTTTTTAAAATCCTATAGCCAACAGGTAAAAGAATTCATAATATGCCACATATTAGCTCGGCAAACATATCTGTTCAGTTTAGCTCCATTTGGTTAAAATGCCTTCAACGGGATTTGATCTGTCAATTTTTGGAGCTGAAGGGCAATACCTTAACCTCTGGATTAACCTTTTCATTTATCGTTTTTGCTGACATAATATGTAATGCCTCCAAAGCACCAATAGAGGGCAACCAATGACCACAAATGCCTGCCACAGCTAAATAACATGCATACACAGAAAGCGACTAATCTCGTGAAAAACTTACTAAACAGTTATTGTAAACAATTATTTCATTTGGAAAGACCAACAACATACACATTTAAAAACAATCACTGCAAGTCATTAATTTCAAAATCCATACAACTGTGTAAAGTTGTAAGCTGTGATTAATTACCACTGTTGGCTGTGGCTAGAATTGATCCCTTGGTATGGGAAAATAATTAATGGTTCAAAGTCCAGCAGACTACCAACTGGGCTATGGGAAGAGATGATGATGATAATAATAATAATAATAATAATACATTTTATTTGATGGCACCTTTCATGGCACTCAATTCACATTCACTCATACACTGGCGGAATAGCCACCAGGGGCAATTCGGAGTTCAGTATCTTGCCCAAGGACACTTCGACACGCAACCAGGGGGAGCCAGGGATTGAACCGCTGACCTTCCGATTAACGGCCAACCCGCTCTACCTCCTGAGCCACAGCCGCCCCAATGATGGAAGGAAAAATAACATTTAAAACAGTCAAAATGGGAATTGGTGTTGTACATTATTACAGTGAGAATGCTAGTTTAAAAAGATGAGTTTTGAATTTTGTAATAGAGTCCAGTGTACGGATGTGTGGGGGGAGAGAGTTCCAGAGTTTGGGTGAAATTTGGGATGGTGGGGAGGGGGCATGGCTACTGGTACATTTAGTGTCAATGAACATTAACACATGAAAATCAAAACACAACGCTAAAATTAATTATTTTTGTTCATGAAGTCACCTTTCTGTCATTAGGAAAACACAACTGTGGATATGTAATAGTGGGTAAATCATGATCTTTTACCTAATTTTTATTTTCATTTTATTAATTGCAGTGTCAGATCTCTCCGCCGTGGCTGCCTGAAGCTACACTTTCCCTGTTCTCGTGACTGTAACTTCCTCTAACCACAAGAAAACAAAAAGCACAAGTGTTACTTTGTGGCTATAACAACGCTTTTGACACAATGTACAGATAACCTGCAATCCCTGCTGGAGTAAGATAACTACACAATGATCAGTATTTAATAATTAATTGGGCTATAATCAAAACTCATGTTATGTCTAATTTTTGGGACAAACCGGACTGGAGTCGGGACAACTGCTCGAGGTAGCTACTGCTAGTTCTGATGGGGGTAAATACAATTATTTCTGATTTTGTTTATTATAAGTCAAGGATTTTCCCCAGGGGTAACATGTATATGACAAATAACAGTGGCCCCAAGATCGACCCCAGGGGGGCCCCACAAAATAGAGGAGCATGAGAGGAGGAGGCTTCTCCAAGAATCACGGAAAATTACCTATTTGACTGGTGTTTTTCAGACAGCTAATTAAAAAATCATCCACAGTGTCAAAAGCTGAGCTGAGGTCGAGAAGTATTAAAACCAAGCACATGCCTGAATCAGCTGCAAGCAGCAAACGATTGGTGACCTTGATCAGAGCAGTCTAAGTACTGTGTAGGGAGTGGAAACCTGACTGAATTAAAAAAAAAAAAAATCATTATTATTCAAAAAGGAGATTAACTGAGTTGAAAGATATTTTCTAAAATATTAGATAAAAATGGCAGCTTGGAAAAATTATTTAAAACAGGGGCATCTAAAGAGGGCTTTTTAAAAAGTGGCTAAACCGAGGCTTGCTTAAAGCAAGAAGGAAAAATGCCAGTTGACAATGAGCGGTTAATGATGGCTAAAATGTCTGGGCCAACCGTCTGAAATACAGTTTTTAAAAACCAAGTCGGAATGCACTCTGAAGGGCAGGTAGACGATTTAGACAATGCAACACTGCATGCCAGGGTTGACAGAGAGATTTCTGTAAAATTAGTAAAATTAGTGAAAGTGTGTCGGCATCCACATATTTCTGGAGAAGATTCACCTGGCTGTTTGGGTGCAGGACTAGTTACTGAATATTTGGTTTTAAAAAGGATTCTGGAGTTATTACCTTGACTAGCAATCAGATTCGAGAAATATGTGTTCCTTGCCTCTTTGACAGCAATCTGATAGGAGAACACAAGATCTTTTACAAAGGCATGGCAGACAATGAGTTTGTCCCTTTTCCATTTCTGTTCTGCTTTCCTGCATTGCCTCTTTTAAATCCTCAGCTCCTCATTCAACCAAGGTACAGAAGAGATTCTGTTTTCTGTATCTGATTGGTGCAACTGATTCTGAAATGGTAGTGCAAGAGTTATTAAAAACACTAATTCATCAACTCAGAATTCAGGTTTACAGTCAAAGTTTGTTAAACCTACTTTTCTGAAACATGGACCAAGTGTTTAAAGTTTGAAGCAATTATCACTGTTGGTGGACGTGGGATTCGAACCCACACCTGGATTGAAATGTAGTACTGTGGAGACTGACACTCAACCAATTGAGCTATTCAGCCTGATGGTTTGTAATGTCACAATTTGATCTTTTGTTGTGTCCAACAGCACAATTTGTCTATAAAATAAAAATAACAGATCATAATTATACGATCTTTGTCTTGTTTTATCCCCTTGGGAAGCAGGGGGGTTGGTATATACAATTGAATGCAGCCACCACAATTTTGGCATTGTACAGGAACCTCGACGTGCCTGAGGAGGGATTTTCATGCACCTAATAACTCTCCATGAGATCACGGTTTGGGTCATGAGATGAAGGTGCTTCTGTTCGTGTACAGCTTGGCCAATGGACTTTCCCTGTCTGTGGGAAGTTGGCATTAGGGATACACACACACTGGCGAGCCACATTGTCCAAGGCCCTGGAGATGAATCCCACTTTCACACCAGACTTAATTGCCTGCAGTGCGTTCCTGCATAATCTGTGCATCAGCATGGATGAAAAGCTGGAAGACCTGGATGACATGTCGGATGCTGCTGACCCACAGATTGCTCTCCCTGTCGAAGCATGAGAAAGGCATGGCAGCATGTGTATATATATATATATATATATATATATATATATATATATATATACATATTTTGTGTGTGTGTGTGTGTGTGTGTGTGTATGTATGTGTGTGTGTGTGTGTATAGGCATTTAAACAAAAGTTAAATGTCTACATAAGTTAGGTCACATGCTTGCCAAAACCAATAGTATTTGTAAACCATTTAAAATGAACATTGTAACCTGGGAATAGACATTGTCCTATGTGGGGAAAATATTTCCCTTTACAACAACTGCTTCATTTTTTTTAGACCACGCCAATCTCCAATCCTTGCAGATTAGTCTTCACAGAGCTGTTATGAAACAAGGATCATGCCATTTTGGCTATATGAGGGTGCTCGATGTCTGATTTTACACAGAACTACCAATTTTCCCCCAATAAGTTAATATAAAATCTGATATAAATAACATAGAATGTTTAAATAAAAATGTCAAGACAAAAACTTTTAATAAATCTTTTGTGTGTAAATAAATCCAAAAATGTAACCCTAACTAACCCTTAAGGAAGAGGTTTGATAAGAAGAGGTGATTTATAAAAAGGAGCAGTGTATTGGATTGTTTAGCTACCAGAAATTGTATATAGGGAGAAAACATCAGATTGGTGCTTTCCTATTAGCACACATAATAAGCAAAGATTCTGTGTCTATTACGCGTGCTTTAAATAAATAATTCTTGAAGAATGTTGGTATTGTGTAGCAACCATAGTGACCATAGGTCAGCTGAAAGGAGAAGGTGTCACTCATCTCTTTCACAGGATAAAAGTTTAAGGTTTCCCCTAAATCTATTGAAAATGTGTTATCAATAAAAAGGGCACAAGCGGTATGTGGTGAGCACCAGCATGCAGGAAAACAAAAGAAAAAAACACAACAGGAACATTTTCAACAAAGGAGGCATCTTGAGGGCACATTATCTCATATGTAGGAGCATGTGGAGGCCAACAAATTTCGGATATATATCATAATTGGTGCATGTACAGGAAGTGTCGAGTATGTACAAGACCTGGATTGATGCTCTCACCTAAATCGGCCACCGCATTTGACTTTAATTTCCATTTCATGCAAGCAGCATGACAGTACCATATATTCATGTTGTTTTCTACACAGTAGAAAAACTTAAAACACAAATCTCCGTAATCTCCCATGTTATCCGATTTATTTGTTTGTATTAGAGACATGTCTTTATTTCTAATTTCCTGTGTTTCCCAGTTAATACAAACAAATGATGTTAAAGTAGAATCAATTACTTCGTCCAAACCTTTCACATTAAAAGCCTTGCAGCCTTCCCTTTATAGGTAGGCTTTTAATGTGAATTGTCTTAACACACAGGTTCAGCTCTATGAGCGCTACAAAAAAAAAGCCTCTTAGACCATATAAGTCAGTATGACTAGATTTGTTGTCATTTTGAATTTTTTGAAAACCACATTGTTGACATTTTTTCCAAAAATGTCATAGTGCCCTTCAGCAAGATACTGAACCCCAAATTACATGGCATTCACATTATGAACCTTTTTCTGTGCCCTTGTGGATGAAAATACCCTGTTGAGGATGAAGTGGAATCTGTTTATGCTGAGATTATGGCTCTCAGCACACGCCAGTACACTTGCACATGCACAAACAATGCATTTCTGATCAGAGAAAAAAACTCATGTACTTCAATTTAATAAAAAACAAACAAATGCATCATTACATCAAGCATAATCATTGTTTTACGATCCAGACATTGTTATTGTATGTACATGCTGCTACTTAGAACTCAATATTCAGTTATCATGGTTTCTACCTGTTGAATGATTGATGGAGCATAAAAAAGCACCAAGTGCCAAAGCAAGTAAATTATATACATTATAAACATAACTCTTATTGCAACCAGTGATGTCTGTTGCTAAGCAACAATGGAGTTTTTACAAAAAAGCGAAAGTGAGGTATATTTGAGTGTGTGGATGAATGTTAGTGAATAGGTGAAAGTGACATGTAAAGCGCTTTGAGTTGTTGGAAGACTAGAAAGGCATAAATTCATGATACAGGAAATTGTGGTTCAAACTGATGTGAACTGGAGGGAAAAATATATAGCACTTCTCAGAAAATTGTGCAGTTTTCAGTGGCCTCAATAACCACTACCTTCCCAAACATGTAGTCGAACTCATGAACGAGCAAAGAACAAAGTGACACACTGGAGAGAGCATCACACGAAATGCTGGAAACTCAGGTAAACTCCCAATACATATTGTTCAGTAATATTTTTATCAGCTTGACGTTGAACTAATCCATGCTCGTTGCATGACAATGTTACATTGACTGCATTTAGCTGATAGCTTTTTAATAACTAACTAACTTGTCGGAGAGGCTCAGCAGAGTCAACATAGCTAAATTTATTGGACACACAACAAAGACGGTTAGTGAGTTAAATTATAATTAATAATTATAAATGAGATTGTTGCCACACTTTAGTGAAACAGTTAGACCATAAGTAATGTTACTGTTCTGAATGGGTCTTCCACTGTGTGTTGTTGTCCTGCACCATATTTTGCATTATTGTATATTATGTGGGTTATGTAAGTTACGGCAACTGAGGTGTAGTCCGGTTCAACCGAATTTACCCCTTGGTGAGGTTCCCCTTCGAGGGAACTCGAACTGCGTCGGTTATGACACTATGGGAACGCCTCTAGGCGAAGCAGGTCTGAACGTGAATGAAATCACTCCAATCCTATTGGCTTGTTGCTAGAACGGTAAGGTGTGACGGAATAACCGGAGGAGTATAAAGCACACCTGTACACACTCATCATTAGCTTTTTTTTATTCAGCAGGCGCTCTGTATGTTGTTTGAAGAAAGCTCCAGTCCTACAAGCAGTGTGTCTTACCTGAAGAAGAAGTCTACCAGCATGTCCGGCAACCAGATGTACAGAAGGTGTGTTTTTTCTTGCCCTCGGTACATCACGGATGGAGATTCTCATGAGATGTGTGTCTCATGTTTGGGGATGGAGCACGCCCGGGCAGCTCTCGAGGGGGCTGCCTGCACCCGTTGCGAAGCCCTTTCCGTGCGGGTACTGAGGTCCCGCATGGCTCTCTTTTCCGAGGATGGCCGGATGTGTTCTCCCCGTGGTGCGGGCCCTGCGGCCGCTGAGGCGGCCCGGCGGCTTCACTCATGGGGTTCACAGTGTGATCTGTCGGAGGATTTCGGGACGGCTGAGGCTTTTTCCCGACCATCATCCGCTGGCTCCGACGCTTCCTTTCCTCGTTCGGGAGCCCGTTCTCGGCTTCTCCCGCTCGCGGTTTGGATCCGGAGACGCTGCAGCAATCTGACTCCGAGGAGGCGGACGTGCTCAGCGCAGTGGACGATGACTTCTGGGTGTCGGGGCGGCGTCATCCAGCGACGCCCGACTATGACGTGCTGCTGGAGGTGGTGACTAGAGCCGTGGCTAAGCTCAACATCAACTGGCCACAGGAGGAGCAGACACCACAGGCTAGTAGTAGCTTGATGAAAGGTTTCTTAAGCACCACACGCCACCTCCACGCCGGTCTCTGCCATTCTTTCCTGATTTACATGATGAACTGAGTAAATCATGGGGCAGACCCTTCTCTACATGGCTTTCCACACCCCGATCACTGAACTACAGTAATGTGATGGGGGTTAGGGACCGTGGTTATGGGAGGATGCCTCGGGTGGAGGATGAGCTTGCGAGCTATCTCTCCCCTCGACTTGCGTCCTCCCTGGAGAAGCCGGCGTTACCATCCAAACCATGTCGCACCACATCCACGCTTGTGGGGAAGGCGTACATGGCAGCGGGCCTGGCAGGTGCGAGCTTGCACACCACGGTGCTTCAAGCCTACCAAGCCAACCTGCTACAGGAGATGGTTCAGAGGGGGGGTCCCTCCGAGGAAGATCTGGCGGAGTTTCGCAGAACCACGAAGCGTTAGACGCAGTGCGAAGCGTTCCGCCAGTACCTCCCTCACCGGTCTGGACCCAAGGCAGCTGAGGCTGCCAGGCGTAGGTCCCTTCCCTCTACGAGCTCCTACGGAGAGGAGGGAAGCAGAGTGTCGCTTCTCGGGGGCCCCCCGAGGAGCTGGGGCAGCGAGACGGCGCTCTCACCCTCAGCCGTCTGAGAGACGCGATCTGAGGACCGTCATCCAGTCCCGACGGAGCTCAGGGAAGACCGGGGTAGGGGAGTCTTTCTCCCCTCCCGCACCCCCCCCACCCCCCCCGGAGGCCGACCGAGGTCCCCTCCGCCGTGGCAACAGGTGATGTTATCCCGCCGTTTACACGTTCAGGACGCACCTGCCACCATCGAGTCCGCGCCGTACTGCCTGCCCCGAGGGTCTGCAGGCGGACGGCATCCCGACTCACTCACCGTGGATCTTCGGCGGCTCCCCCCTGCCGTTCTGGGGCTTCAGGGGTCCACCAGAAGATCACACGAGACACCGACCACCAGCCCCGAGGGGCTGGTTCCGTTGGCAGACTTTGCAGACGCTTGGCGGAGCCTGACGAACATTTCTCCGCGGGTCCTGCGCACTGCCATAGATGGCTGTCGACTACAGTTCAAAACCCGCCCTCCAAATTCAACAGAAGAGAGGGGGTGGTTTGGACTGTGGTCCGCCCGGAGCAAGGTCCGGTGTTGGGACAGGAAGTTTGTACTCTGCTGAGGAAAGGGGCCGTGGAACGTGTCTCCCCCCCAGACAGAGACGCCGGTTCTACAGCCGGTACTTCATAGTCCCCAAGAAGGACGGAGGGCTGCGTGCCCTATTTTGGATCTGCGGGTTCTAACCGGTCTCTGAGGAGATTCAGGTTAAAGATGCTCATCATCCCCGGCACCGTGATGCACATCCAATCTGAGGATTGGTTCGTCACGATAGATCTAAAGGACGCCTATTTCCAGGTCTCCATCCGTCCTTCCTGAGGTTTGCCTTCGGGGGTGTGGCTTACCAGTATCGGGTTCTTCCATTCGGCCTGGCACTTCCCCTAGCACATTCACCAAGTGTATGGATGCAGCACTGGCCCCGCTGAGGCTCCGGGGCATCCGGATTTCAACTTCATCGACGACTGGCTCATCCTAGCCCAGTCTCGAGAGTTGGCGGTTCGGCATCGAGATGTCGTTCTGGCTCGTCTGCGGCGTTTAGGGCTGAGGCTCAACGCAAAGAAGAGCGTGCTGGCGCCCACCCTACGGGCTACGTTCCTAGGGGTTGCATGGGATTCGACAACGATGCGGGCACAATTGTCTCCGGCACGTGTCGACACCATATTGGCTGCCGTGAAAGGGGTGAAGTTAGGCCACGCCATCACTATGAAACACTTTCAACGAATGTTGGGTTCCTGGCGGCTGCGTCCAGCGTAATACCATCTGGACTGCTGCACATGAGACCCCTGCAGTGGTGGCTAAGGAACAAGGGTTTTTCCCCGAGGGGAATCCTCTCCGTCTGGTTTGGGTTACGCGCAAGTGTCTTCGTTCCCTATCAGTTTGGAAGGAAACTTGGTTCCTGTCCCAGGGGCCCGTGCTGGGAGGGTCTTGTCGCCGGCTGGTTATTTCGACAGACGCCTCCCTCACGGGCTGGGGCGCGGTCATGGACGGCCACTTTGCAAGGGGATCCTGGCAGGTGCATCGATCCGAGTGGCATATCAACTGTCTCGAGATGTTGGCGGTGTTCCAGGCTCTAAGGAGTTTCCTGCCCGATCTCCAAGGCCACCACGTCCTGGTTCGTTCCGAGGAGAACAACACAGCGGTGGTGGCCTATCTGAATCACCAGGGCGGTCTGCGCTCGCGCCCTCTGGACAGACTGGCGCGTCAGATCCTCCTGTGGTCCCAGCAGAGGTTACTATCGCTCAGGGCGATGTATCTCCTGGGGACGCAGAATCAGGGAGCAGACCTGCTGTTGAGGCAGGGGCTGAGGCCCAGGGTATGGAGACTTCACCCCGAAGTGGTGGAGCTCTTGTGCGAAGAGTTCGGCCCCATAGACATGGATCTGTTTGCGTCTCAAGAGACTACGCACTGCCCGCTATGGTTTCTCTCGTTCCTCCAGCCCCGTTGGGTCTGGACGCCATGGTACATTCGTGGCCGAGGCTACGTCTGTACGCTTTTCCCCCAGCCGTGGCGGGTCCCTCTGAGGAGCGACCTGCTGTCCCAGGTGCAGGGCCGGGTTCTTCACCCTTGCCCCGCCATATGGCGACTGTGGGTCTGGCCCCTGAGGGGGCACAGTACCTAGAGGCGGGTCTAACAGCCGGAGCAGTCGAGACCCTCCTGAGCTCCAGGGCCCTGTCCACACGGAGGATGTACGGCCTGAAGTGGAGTGTTTTCTTCACTTGGTGTAGGGAGCGGTCGGTGGACCCTGTTACCTGCCCGGTGGTTCAGGTACTTGAGTTCCTCCAGGACCGGTTCTCTGCTGGTCTTTCCCCTTCCACCCTCAAGGTGTACGTGGCAGCTATTTCATCTTTCCACACCCCTCTGAGGGAGGGGTTCTTGGGGAAACTTCCCTTGGTTGTACTTTTCCTCCGTGGTGCCCGGAGGATGAGACCTGCGACTCGGTCCAAGGTTCCCACTTGGGATCTGGCAGTGGTTCTTGGGGCGTTGGCTGAGGCCCCCTTCAAACCCCTGGAGTCAGCTGAGGCTAAGCACTTGACCCTCAAGATGGCCTTTCTCCTTGCTATCACCTCTCTGAGGAGGGTGGGGGAGCTCCAAGCGCTTTCGGTTTCCCCGCAAAGCCTGGAGTTTGCCCCGGGGAATATTAGGGCTATCCTGCACCCTCGTTCAGGATACATCCCTAAAGTGCCTTCTTGTGCGGCAGGGTCCACAGTGCTGCAGGCATTTCATCCTCCACCTCATGTGACGGCGGAGGACGGGAGACTTCATCTGCTCTGCCCTGTCAGAGCACTGAGTATTTACACTCTGAGGTCCTCCCGTTGGAGGAAGGCTGACCAGCTGCTAGTGTGTTTTGGGTCTCCCAGGGCCGGGCTCCCTGCATCCAAACATACTATTAGCAACTGGATTGTTCAGACTATTTCCCTGGCCTATCAGGTGCGCGGTTTGCCTTCACCTGTGGCTGTGAGGGCTCATTCTACCAGAGGCAAGGCGGCCTCTTGAGCCCTCCTTTCCGGGGCCTCTTGCAGGATGTTGTTTAGCGGCTGGCTGGGCCACTCCGCACACATTCATTTGGTTTTACAGTCTTGACCTTCCTTCGGCACCTGGCACTCGTGCGCTCTCCTCTTAGTCGTGCCACTTTATTGCACACAGGGGCAGGCAGGGTTTTCGGCACGGTTTAGTGGGTATCTCGTTCCCATAGTGTCGTAACCGACGCAGTTCGAGTTCCTTCGAAGGGGAATGAGAGACTGCGTCGGCCCGCCGCACCTCTCTCCCCGCCTGAAGCGCCTGCTTCATAGTTTAAGCTAATGATGAGTGTGTACAGGTGTGCTTTATACTCCTCCGGTTATTCCGTCACACCTTACCGTTCTAGCAACAAGCCAATAGGATTGGAGTGATTTCATTCACATTCAGACCTGCTTCGCCTAGAGGCGTTCCCATAGTGTCGTAACCGACGCAGTCTCTCGTTCCCCTTCTCGGGGAACCAGGGTTACATACGTAACCCGAGACATTCGTCTGGGTTGGTGTGAACTCTGGTGCGGAACAAACATTCGCACACTGGTTTGCCTCGAAGAGGTGGTCTCAAATTGCTGTCAAATGAACTCTGGAGTGGTTCATTTCTGGTGTAAACACCATCGAACCATTCACAGGAAGCTACCATTGCATGTGTCATTTAAAATAATACTAATGTATTATTGTTTCATATTTATCAGAATTCGTTTTATTACCAAATAGGTTTTTGCCTATTTGCCTTGGCCAACATATGATAAACATTATGATGAAATAAAAAAGCTAAAGTACTGCAACAGTCAATAACAGAACACAGGGAGTGTTACTGGGTCAGTACACCTATCATAGGCGAGCTCAGGACAGAAACCCCCAGCTTAGCAGAAGGGCAAATGTTCGCTTGATCATATTTTTCAGTATAAAAAAAATATTTTACTATTACAACAAATACGTTATACAATAATAGGCTATTTATTATAATGTGTAATATTTATTCTTGATGAAAGGTCAGAACCTTTTGATATACTGAACTTTTTTTATGTATGTAGCATGTAGGAATATGTACTATATTGACAAGTTTTAGGACACCAATCTCTTCCATGGCCACAGGTGTATTAAATTAAGCACCATGCAGACTGCTTCTACAAACATTTGTGAAAGAATGGGTCGCTCTCAGGAGCTCAGTGAACTCAAGCAGGTTGCCAACTGTGCAATAAGTCCATTTGTGAAATGTCCTCACTACTAAATATTCCATGGTCAACTGTCAGTGGTATTATAACAAGGTGGAAACGATTGGGAACAACAGAAACTCAGCCACGAAGTGGTAGGCCACATAAAATCACAGAGTGGAGTCAGCGAGGCACACAGTGCACAGAATTTGCCAACTTTCTGCAGAGTCAATAGCTACAGACCACCAAACGTCATGGGGCCTTTGGATTTGCTCAAGAACTGTCATGGGATAAGGCTGAATGCAGTGGCAGCTAGTAGAGTCGTGGACCCAAATGCAGACAATACACGAGAAAGGTGCGGTTCAAAATATTAACTCAAAAACCTAACAGAGACAAGCTAACGTGGGATCACAAGGTAAAGTCCAAAACTGAGGAAAATCCAAAAGGCAAAAATAATCCAGAGCACAGGCAGAGTATTCCAAAGGCAACAGCAGAACAGAACACTCAACATTTGACAACAAGGACAAGACAAAGACTACACAAAACTGAAGGCTTACACACACACACACACACACACACACACACACACACACATACACACAGATGTAACCGGCAGGTTAAGGGTCACCTGTCATGTGTGTCGTGGAAAGTGTATTCCAGGTGAGGGGTTGAGCAAACAATTGAGTTACAATAAACCGTTGTCTTTGAAGAATATATTTAACAAAAGAGAATAAACAGAGAAGTACTACAACAAAATCAGCTGGACCAGAGGTTCTGTTTCCTAAGACAGTCACTAACGTCTGGCCCAGAGCAAAGGGCTGCATGATCATTTACACAGTCTGAGCATCTATGTTTTGGGAAACAAAAGATGACAGGTCCCAGTCAAGGAAGGAGAAGAACAGCTAGTGAGGAAAACAATCAGCAACCCCACATCCCTGACCTAAACCCCACACATGTGGACAGACTGGAATAACAACAACAATAATAAAGAGGGGAACAGGTTAAAGATTTAAAACAATATATTAAACATAATAAAAGGAGAAAAAAGCACTCTTATAAGTACTTGCATAAAAGATAAGTGTGTGTATGTATGTATATATATATATATATATATATATATATTTTTTTTTTTTTTTTTTTTTTTTACTTTTGCATACTACTACTACATACCACCTATTGCATATGTAGTAGGCGGTTCCAAATGCAGCCACAGATTAAACTAAAGCCAGCATAACATATGAGGCATGACATTAGGAGAAATCAGCAGTTATGCAAGCTCCAAGGCCAAACAAAAAGAAAAGATGGAAACTTTGGAAAACCAAATAAAATGGAGAGGAATGATCCAACAACGCAGAGACCTGCTACTTTTGAGAACTCAATATAATAACTTATCCCCTGATAAAGCTGCAAAAAGCTTAATGCGGCTGAAGCAATCTTACTATGATCAAGGGGGTAAAGCTGGGAAACATTTGGCATGGAGAACTCAAAAAAAATTCTAGCTGATGGAGTAATTAACATTATAATGACCTCTCCATAGATCCAATTGAGATTGAGAACAATTAAAGCGATATCACAGGCTATCCAAAAATATAAATGGTGATAAGGTGCCAGGGCCTGATGGACTAGCAATCAAATTTTACAAGACATTGAAAGAAAAAATGATGAATCCTACTCTTTAATATGACAACAATAACTCTGACCTTGAAACCAAGCAAACCAACAGATTTTCCTCTTTAAGACAAATAAATTCTTTGGCTTTGTGCAAAAGTGCCAAGGATTTCTTAATATTAGAGTTCTTAACATTATTCATGAAAAATGCGAGGCTAGTATTATTGCTATATGACCGACATGTCAAGTTTGGTGGTAGAACCCAAAAGTGGACAGAACACAACCGAAAGTTTACAACAGTCTTTATTGTAAAAGGTGAGAAGGGACTGGGCTCAGGCAGGGAGAAGCGGATCTGAGGGCAGGAAGATGGTGACAGGAGTTAGGAGACTGGCTCAGTTGGCATGGCGGGTGTAACTGGTAATGCAGCAGGCTGGTTCGCCACGCAGCTTCGGCTGAGTCTCAGGTCTGGCAACAGAACAGCGGTGCGGTTCTATGATTGCAACCAGGTGTGTGCTCGTACGCGTGCTCGCTTGAACTCATGAGCGTGCTACAGCGTTAGCTCGCCTATTGCTTTTCTTTACTCTCTGTGAATGTTTCACCAGAGGCTCAGCAATGTCAGCACAGCTACATGTATTGGATGATAATGAAACGGTTAGTGAGCTGGACTGAATATTATAATGTGTCACACTTTATAACAGTTAGACCACAGTAAGTAACTTTATTGTAAGTAGTGTTAGTGGATGGCTCTTCCTCTGTGTTGTTGTGGTCGTTTTGTTGCAGTATTATGTTATATGGGTCACGTTAGTTACAGCGACTGAGAGAAGATGTGTACCTGAGTAACGTTATTGGTAAAACCCATAGACTGCATATAAAAACCACAATAAACCTAAACTGAATGTTACGAAGCAAACAGCGGCAGGCCCGATCTACTGTAGCATTAGCTGGCTGCTCCTGGCTGCATCACTATAGGCTAACGTTAGAAAACAAATCGCTCCACATTTGCTTTTTACCGTTACATCCTCTCTGCAGGCTAAATCAACAGTGGTACACAGGATAGTAAAACGGGTCGCGTTAGTTGGTGAAGTAATATGGAAAGCTAACGTTATATAACTTTGCACCGGATAATGTTAGCAACTGCTCGGCGTTAGCAGCACATAAACCTTTATTATTGTTTTGTATCCTTACGTGGAGCCTGTTTTGCTGGGAGCCGGTTGTTTTATAGTGCTAGTGGACTGCATGTCGTTAGCTGCCGTGTTGTCGCTGTAGTCAGAGAGAGGCTCGGGAGCGCGCACAGGGCTGAATCCGACCCGGAGTACTCACATTAAAAGCAGAATAGTGGCTGATGCAAGCAACAGAGAAAACAGGCGTGTGTGAGTTTTGAGCCCATTGACAATAAAGCAATGAAAATTTTATTTATTAAAATCAAAAACTTACATATAGTTTAGCCACTACACACTCTTGTCCTGCCATGACACAATTCCATTGGGTGACTGAAAGAAGGCCATCAGGTCATTCCTTACACCAATTGCAGCTCTGGTGGAATGGGGCCTTGACAGGTGACGTGGATCTAGTGGTTCCAAAAGATGTGTCCCCTGCCACCACCCTTCTCCACTCACCTAGCTGTGGGGACCCTGTAGTGTCTGAGTCTGCAAAATTAGCAGGGATGTATCCGCAGACAGGTGTTGGTCTCATCATTGTGTGACAGGAAGTTGTGTAGAGCAGCACAAGCTTTGACAATGTTCAGTGCCTTGTCTGGCAGACATTCTAGTTGCCATCAAAGGATTCTTCACCTTGCTACCAAAGTACCAAATGCATTCTCAATCAGTAGAACTGCCTGGCTCTCTAGTGATGTTAGTTGTAAGTCTGCTGAAAATTGAATATTTCAAAATATTACTATACTTTAATCAGTCATTTTATTAATTTTCAGAGACCATGTAAAACAAAACATCCATATGCTTTGTGGGAGCAAATGTATCTAAAAAAGACACCATTCTGACAGAAAGTGCATATAGATGTTAGATGTTTTAAACTTTACTTTAGCTTCAGCTTAAAAAGATTGAAAAATATATAACATTAAACACCAGTGACAACACTAACTAACTAATCAGTACTGGATATTAACCATTTGAGTTACACACCATCACAGAATGCCCCCAATATTACAGACCTTTAAAGCATTATTATTCAGTGCCTTGTACAGTCATTTATCACTTGCAGTATCAGTAGGAGACACAAAGCTTGTCTTTGTTTTTCAAGTCTTTCAACATTAGGCTCCAGCTGACTTAATGACCTAGATGGGATGTCATGGAGGTAAGAGTGAGACAGTGAGTTTCTCAGCTTCCACTTATTTAGATTAATCAGGCTAAAAGCCTTCTCACAAAAGGTACATACTTCCACAGACAGATATTATTAGTATTACTAGTATTAGAATCAAAGTGAAGTTCAATTAGTTCCATTTAAACCTTCTCACTCACTGTGTCCACATTAACAGAAATGGGCTGAGCAAAGAGCTCAAAGGCTGTCGCATTGTCTCTGAAATCTTCAAAGCGCCTCTCAAACTCCAGCACAAGATTGCTTGGATATATTATCTTCCATCAGTCAACCTCTCTAGTACTGGGGAAATGGGACAAAAGTCCTGAATATGGAGACGGGAAAAAAAAACAATAAGCATGCAAAAGATGAGGGGAAGAAACTGGCCTGGACTAAATTTAACTATGGTAATTTAATATAAATAAAATAATTAAAAGCGGCCCAACAATTGGAAGCATACAAAACAAGATGATATTTTGCTTAATAATTACTTGATTTTATATTTTTTTGTGTTCATCTGAATGTTATCCGTAGGAATGTTACCTGCTGAGAGAGCAGTAGTCGTTTTTGCTTGAAGGCTCCGACGTGCTCAAACATCTGGCTGATTATCTGAACCCTTCCCTTGGAGCCAAAGATTTAAAATATTGAGCAGCTCTGTGTTGTCCAACAGAAAAGTGGACTGGCTGCGGTGTGTGTGTCTGTGTGTGTGTGTGTGTGTGTGTGTGTGTGTGTGTGGAGGAACTGACACAGGTCTTTAACCCTGTTTAATACTGTGTTTTGGTGCCCCTCCCTAAAGAACTACAATTGGTTTTCTTCTTTCAGGTTAAATCTGATTAGATTTAAATGACATGACTCTTGTCTCACTGTCAGTGGAGGCCAGGTGAGACACAGGTTTTGGAAGCATATACAGAACACAGAGGCGCAGGTTCAGTTTGGGGGGATTTAATTAACAAAACGGGATTCTCTGACTTTCACGCAGCAAGTCTAAAACAAAGGTTAAACTCCATAAACAAAAAGGTGTTTCCAAACAGAACATATTAATCCCAAGGTTACAAAATTCACAACACAGACAGAACATTCGACAAGCGACTACAACGCAACAACGACTAAACAGAACTTACAAACATGTATACTTAGGCCACGAGCAGGGCAGGGCAGCAAACAGGTGGAACACATGAGGTAATCAAGACTGGGAGCACATACACACAGGCAGGCAGAGGGAAGCACAGGGCCCTGTTTCAGAAAGCAGGTTTTGTGAAAACTCTGAGCATGTTCACTCTAAGGGGAGGGAAACTCTGGGTTTTCATTTTCAGAGACCGAGAGAGACCCCAGATCAGTAACTCCGGCAACTTACGCTCTGAACCTAACCTCCAAACGCTGAGTTTCTGTCTGACTCCTCCCCTCCTATGGAGCCTGAAGTGGCTGTCTGACATTTCTTCATTCATACTGTCGATATCAAAGCACATATATGAATGCTTTTATGTCTTAAACATCGAAATCCCAGTTAGATAGGCTATTATTTTATTTTATTTTTTTTACACAAACATGATCTTGGAACATGACCCCTTTTATGTTTTATGTCATCTGCCATCAAAGTATGGACAGAGATTTATCTCCCGACATCGTGCCTACACTGTCCTTTATAACACACTGACTCGGTGGACACAAGGCAGCTGTCAGGTTGGCAACAGTTGCACCGAAACACTTACCGTGAGCTACATTACTTCAGCAATCACTGTTTACTGTTCATTGATCAGTTTTGTACAGATTAATGTTTCATATTGTAGTCGCACTGATCGGAACATCCATATGGTAGGCTAGTCATCGTGTTGGATATGATGTGAATATTTCTGAGTGAGCATGACTGTGGTGCAGTTGAAACAAAGAAATGTAGTTTACAAGTGAGTTTTTCATTAGGCCTATTATCTGCTGATAGTCAGAATGTGTTTTCATATAATTTCATTACATACGAAATGAGCAAGATTTTAGTCATGTAAAATAGACGTCTAAAACTTTACAGTCAGTTTCAACCTAGACACATTTTCCACTGAAAAAAAATAATTTAAAGGGTAACCTACTGGTCCAGGCTGTGACTTTACAATTGGTCAATGAGCTGCCTAAACTATGTCTACTCGATTAATATTTTCATCTTCAGTAATTGCTACCAGCATTTTGTTCCGTCAGGTCACAGCTGAATAAACAGGCCTGTAGCCTATTTCAAATGAATGTAATGGCCTATAGAGAATTCCAGCACTTTATCATTCATTAAGGAAATCCAAATGTGGTAAATGATGAACGAGCAACGCTGTATAAAATGTAATATTGTTGACACATTGATCCTTCCTCCACTCCTGAGTTTTAACATAAATAGCCTATCATGGTCTGCGTTGGCACGCATTCATATTTTTAGCTCCACCCGATTAAAATGGAGGCTCTGCTTTCATTTACCCATTGCCATGGTGAATGGTTGTATTGGAGCTCCATTGATGATGGCTTTTTTTCCATCCCCACGCACACGCTTCCAGCAGGTTCACCATACTCTGAGTTGACTGAAGTTATTCCGATCAGCTGTTCTGGAATAAAAATCTCGGATTTTCACATCTCAGGCTCAGTCAAATCAGAGCTCAAGGTTAAGCTCAGAGTTTGTTAAACCTACTTTCTGAAACAGGGCCCAGGATCCTGACACTCTTGAGACAGAGTTGCATTATAAGACCCGCTTGTCTTGGTAACAGAAAATAATAAGCTTGGACCTTATTGATTTTCTGGTTTGAGAAATTTCAGGTTCTTATAGAATCAGGTCTTGATCCCCATCCCTAGTCATTATGGTTAGGATTTTACAGCACTTCTAAAATTTAATTTATTTTCTTTGAAAACTATATATAGCCCCTTTAACAATGGCAGCTCTTTATGTTTGATGCTCACAGACTGCAGGTCGCTGTCTTTGTCGCACTTTTTGCCACTGTAACATGCACTTGTTACAGACAAGGCTTCATAACGTGGATGAAAATACGCTGTTGAGGATGATGGTGGCCAAACTGGAGACCGGGGGTCAAAGCACAATGCACCCACACACCTACACCAAACAGTGTACTTTAGCATCTTGTGTTTTCATCTCATCTCAACATGTATGTGACATCTCCAGTGTATTGACATTGAAATTGCAGTGAACAGCTGTTCCCCATGCATTAAGCAGAGAAGACGTGGTTAGACAGATAATCCTATTGGCCTTAACAATGTGTTGGAGGAACAAAAAGATGCTTGAGGTCTCCTCTGCCTTTCTGTCCCACACTGAAGTACAATCTGTTTATGCTGAGATTATGGCTCTCAGCACACGGCAGTACGCTTACATAAATGTAAATGTAAATGCTCCGAACTTGTATAGCGCCTTTCTAGTCTTTTCGACCACTCAAAGCGCTTTTACACTACATCTGCATTCACCAGTCACACACATTCATACACTGAGCCTAAGTGCTCAAACGGAAACTAACATTCACACTCACTCATACACTGGCGGAATAGCCGCCAGGGGCAATTCGGGGTTCAGTATCTTGCCCAAGGACACTTCGACACGCAACCAGGGGGAGCCAGCCTACCTTCCGATTAACGGCCAACCCGCTCTACCTCCTGAGCCACAGCCGCCCCCTACACATACACATACACATCACAAACAATGCATTTCTGATCAGAGAGAAAACTCATGTACTTCTATAAAACAAACGAGCACATCTAATCATTGTTTTATGAACCAGAAATAATTATTGAATGTACTTGCTGCTACCTAGAACTTAAAAGTCATTTATTATAGCTCCTTGTTGAATAATTTGGTTTCAGCTTCATGGAGTATAAAAAGCACCCAAGTGCCAAAGCATGTAAATTGAATATCCGGCTGTTAACTCTTATAGCAGCTAGTGGTTGTCTGTTGCTAAGCAACAATGGAGTTCTTCCAAAAAAGTGAAAGTGAACAATAATAACAACAACAATTTGTTTTTGTTTTTTTACGTAATTGTAAAACACAATGCAATCAATAACAAACTAGCTGGATTGTTCTTTTCTTTGTTACAGGAATTTATTTTCAGGTATTTCCTGTTTGAAGACAGGAGCCACTTTTACACGAGACCCCGCAATAAACAATATCAATTTTATTCAAGGTTGGCCAAGTTGCTTCACAGGTTAAATACAACAAGACACTACTCACACAGTAAAAGTACAGCAATAAAACATAATATACAGTATACGATATATAGTGATATTAAAATTGCACGGAAAGAATGTCTGTCAATGCGCTGCATTTGCTCATTCATACTGAACAAAATATTGCAACATAATCCAACTGTGTGCTTTCACATAGCCATCTGTTTTTCCAGGTAGACCGTGCAAGAGAAAAAGACTGACACACCTGTTCCTGCATGCCGGCTGTGGCTTTTGACACAGATATCGTTCCACCTCTGTTACTATCAACATTCGCAGCTCAGAGGCGGATCAAATCTAACCCCCCTTTCCGACTTGGTACCTCTTATACAGGACAGCTAGCCAGCATATTGGCGTAATAGTGTAACTGTAGGGAAGCTGTGTGGTCCGTGGAGCTGCTTGATGTGCATGGTGGACGGACCGAGTGACTGTTGCTGAGAGCAAGTCTTTTAATTGCGAATTTTACTTTTATCTTCCCATTCTTCTCTGACTTCTGACCAGCCGCTCTGGCACCAACAACTATGCCAAGAGTGTATATTAAACCTGCGTGATAACTCCATTTCAACAATTCACTACCAAAACAGAGCCCGCAAGCATACCCCACACTCAGCAGTCCAGAGCTCCTGTACAAAGCAAGCAGCAACCTGCTGTCTGCTAGCCGCCACCTCAGCTAATTTGAGTGACTGAACTTGACATCTCGGCAGTGTTTTTTCCTTATGGAGATTTTTTCATGCAAATATCGGACAAATTATATGGCTTGCTGTGCAGTTAATTGTACTAACAATCCAAGAAGTTGGTGCAGTTTTTTCGGAGAGTAAAATTCTAGTGTTTGACTTTAGTCTGCGCTCACCATACATACCTTTTTGTTAGCTTAGCTGTTTAACTAGCTAATTAGCCAGTTTGAGTGACTGTATGCAAATCATTTAAAAATCATACAATGTGATTTTCTGGATTTTGTTTTAGATTCCATCTCTCACAGTTGAAGTGTACCTATGATATAAATTACAGACCTCTACATGCTTTGTAAGTAGTAAAACTTGCAAAATCAGCAGTGTATCAAATACTTGTTCTCTAAGCTGTATATGGAGTGTATGCTAGCCGCAGTTATTGCACTGAAGTCAAAACATAATAGAGAAGTGTTGGAATTTTGGGTGATTACTGTTGAATGACAGGCGTCTGTGTGAGGTTGGAAAGTAAGGTCCACCTTGTTAGTAGCAATGGTAAAATAAACTTGCCATACAAGCAATGTAATGTTAACGTATGCTAGACTTGGCTAGGTACTGAAATGCAGTGACTGTGATCAGGGAGAGTGAGTGGCTGCACCTGTGTACTGGAGGGATGGACCACAAAATGTTGAAAGGGAGAGAGTTCAAACTGTATATAAGCCTATTTTATTTTATTTTATTTTACCATATTTTAATTTACACAATTATATGCTATAAGACAGACAGACATTTAATGCAAGCTAGCACATTAACATTACAGTTATCTGCTGACATTATATTTTGAGAGAAGAGAACACAAGTTTACCTGATTGCTGTTCCCACAATTCACTCTCATTGAGTTTTTTTTATTCTTCCCTCTTCATCCTCTCATCAAAGACGTAAACATTGACAAGATAGTGAGGCGGGCCCTGCTTAATTTGCGTGGCCCTACACAACATGCGTAGTGAGCAATGGTCCGACTCTGAACACTACTGATTTCACTGACTAACAAACTATTACAAATTATAACACTCAAATCTTCTTTTCTATAGATTCTATCAATATAATTACTATTTACAGCTCAGATCATCCATCCAATCAAAACTTAACATTATGTCCATTAACTTAGATCTTTCTCCTTTAACCTCAGAAGTAATTACCATCCCCTCCTCCAAAAGAAATCTCTCCAGAATCTACAAAATAATATCACAGTCAGACAAGACACTATCCATACCATCAACAAAATGGGAGATAGACCTGTCTATCACTCCTGATGCTGACTTCTGGAGCCAAATTTGCAAAAACATCTATCTTATGACAAAGAATGCTAACCTACAACTCATACAATTACAAGGTACTCCACAAAATTCATTACATCGGGCAAAGATTGTTCACATTGCTCACAAAATAACCCTGATAACTATATTCATGCCACCTGGAACTACACACCAATTAAACGATTTTGGAAAGAAATCACTACATCATTATCCCTTTTCCTGGGTTGCCACATCCCATTATCACCTCACCTCTGCTTACTAGGTGATATACAGTGGGGAGAACAAGTATTTGATACACTGCTGATTTTGCAAGTTTTACTACTTACAAAGCATGTAGAGGTCTGTAATTTATATCATAGGTACACTTCAACTGTGAGAGATGGAATCTAAAACAAAAATCCAGAAAATCACATTGTATGATTTTTAAATGATTTGCATTTTATTGCATGACATAAGTATTTGATACATCAGAAAAGCAGAACTTAATATTTGGTACAGAAACCTTTGTTTGCAATTACAGAGAGCGTACGTTTCCTGTAGTTCTTGACCAGGTTTGCACACACTGCAGCAGGGATTTTGGCCCAATCCTCCATACAGACCTTCTCACACATCCTTCAGTTTTCGGGGCTGTCGCTGGGCAATACGGACTTTCAGCTGTATCCACTGTATCAACAATTAATCTGGAAAATAAGGAAAACAATCAATCTATCGCCAAGAAAACCATCCTTATGAACTGGAAATCAAGGACCACCATATGTTGGAAAAACGTATCTATAGAAAACTTATCTAACCCCACCACAAACATCCAATCCTGATTCCACTGTTCTTGACGAATCAACCAACTGTAATAGACACAAATCATGTTTTTAACAATATCTTCTAGAGGCCTATATTGTCAGGCTAAGGAGAAGGGAGAAAAAGGGAAAATAAGAATATAATGGGTTTTTTTTTGTTGCTGTATCGTACTTCCTTTCTGTGACTCTGGTTACGCTAGCGTATTTATGTTATTTGTTTACACTCCACTTACTTTCAACTGACTTTATTAATAATGTTATGTTTACTATTTCTGTTATCTAAACTATTACTTTCTAGACAAAAGTATGATATGATGCTACTGTTTATATCTTTATTATTATTAATATTGTTGTTGGGGATGGTAATGAGTTGTATCGTCTGTTCTGTTGCCGCCACTCCCCTCACCACCATCACACACACACACACACACACACACACACATATATATATATATATATATATGTGTGTGTGTGTGTGTGTGTATGTATATATGTGTGTGTGTGTGTATATATATAAACTGGCCCTCTCCTGGGAGCATTTTAGAAAGTGGACATAGACACTTTGGGCTGGCTCCCCCTAAAGGGTCTGGGAGCAACCCAAAACACACAATCATTTTAAAATCATTTTAAAAGACAAATAGAGTAAAACAACTACAAGTAATTGCACTAATTAAAGATTAGATTTTTCTTTGTTTCATATTACCCAAGTTTACTGTTGTGTGTCTTAGTTTTGCACTTGAATGCAAAGTTTGTGAATATTATTTATTTTCAATATTTAATTTTGTTACTGCACTCAATATTTAAGAGTTGTGCAGTAATATACAGGTACTGATATTTGCATTACTTAATGGCCAGTTCAAACCCCGGTTGCCCCGGCCTTTCTGTGTGGAGTTTGCATATTCTTCGTGGGTTCTCTCCGGGTGCTCCAGCTTCCTCCCACTGTCCAAAGACATGTGGACTAGGTTAATTGGTGACCCTAAATTGTCCTTAGGGGTGTGTGTGAGTGGTTGGTTGTCTATGTGTGGCCCTGCGATGATCCAGGGTGTACCCCGCCTTTCGCCTGATGTCAGCTGCGATTGGCTCCAGCCCTCTAGTGGGCGATTAAAAAACAGCGCTGTTCTCAAACAAGGAAGGCTGCCTGGCTTGCTTTATTTGATGCAAGCCAAGTATAATGCACAAATTCACCTCTCGATTACTGTATATCATCATTATATCAACCCCCCTGGGCCCACAACCAAATTCAAACCATGTAAAAACCACAGAAATATGTTGTCTATATGCAGTCACCACTACTCTGGCTAAATTCTTCCATTGTCACAATCTTTCCCGAGTATACAACCAGACCAGCCATATAAAGGCTGATGTATATAATTACTATCATTATCTCTAAAGTGCTCATTCATACAGTAGTAACGGATTTGCAGTAAATATATGGAAGTAATAAGCTTGATACACTATAAATAAACACACTCTTATTAAAATTCAACCAATTTAATAATAATCTGGACCAAGCCACCAAGTTCTTAAAGAACTCCAGCACAGAGAGAGGAACAGAGAAATAAACACAATAGTTTGGCAGGTCTGGACGCAGAATGGGCCACATCAGGTCCGGATTCTGCAGACAGAGAAACACACATGAGCACATCGCTCAAACACTGCCAGGTTGTTCACCAGTCACGAGCTATGAAGCAACAGCACGGCTGTGTTGGGAAATAAAAAGGAAAAGTTACGTTGCGTTCTCTGGCGGACCTGGATCAGCTGTTAGCTGTTTACAGAGCTAACGCTAACGTTGCTACGTGGCTGTGTTTTAATGACCGGGTCTGTTTGTTTTGGAGAGGAGACAACCTCTGTGGTAATTCAGCTCCTGGTAGAACTCTGTCAGGGCTCTGAAGTGGAGTGGACCCAGAACAACTCTCATCAGCTGTTAGCTGTAATGTTAAACACTAGCAGGACTAAAGTTACGGTGCGGCTGTGTTAAAACTATAACTTAGCACAACATCACTGCGCTGTAATAATGTTATGCTTTATAAAATGTCACATAATTAACAAAATAGCTATATAATATCAGTCCAGTGACTGTTACCTTACAGCCGACCTGCCTCTCATTCTCCTGCGCTGGCAGTCACTTAGCCTGCCGAGTGAACGAAAGACTGAGGAGGACCCATTTGAGCGCTGAACAAGTCGTTCATTCCTGCTCCACAGTAGGAGCGTCACGGGACAAATGAACGACTCAGACCCAGAGACCCACAGTTGAAAGTTGTGAACTAATCAATTCTGTTTCCTGTGCTGACGGAGGCCATGCAGCTGCCGTGTAACGAGTGAACGTAAGAGGCCAAGACTATTCAAGCATGCGTGAAAATGAACGAATCACTGAGACAACCCGTTCCCCCGAGTCATACACACGATTAGGTCTTATGAACGAAACGTTCTTTGAACGACACACTTTGAACACTACATTCACCTTTGTTTGGGTTTCCATTGTAGAAATGTTGCACCTGCACCTGCTTCCAGGTACTTTTTTTATATCACCTCACCTCCGTCGAGGTTCCAAGCGAGCTGAGGCGAAACTAAAATGTAACCTGAAAATAGACAGACTGCTGATTGGTCAGAGAGAATATTCACTATTCACTGCATCATCATTGCATTGACAGAGGCCAGCAACGGAACGTTTCAGATTTTACAGTTTTCGTATGGAATTTCATCACTAAATCCACTTCTGAGAAGTTTTGAGGTGAGAAATCAGCCGTGTAGATTTTGAATATTGACAGTTTTAGAGAAGTGATGGCGGAACAAAAATGTGCTTGAATATTTTCGGAGTTGAGGAACTCTGCTGCGGGGGAAGTCTGCGCCAACCCGCGGGAGGAGCGTGTGAGGCCGGCCAGCCGCCCGCTCACAGAGCCCTCTGCTCCTGCCGTCACACAGACCGCTGCAGCAACAACGGCAGAGGAAAACACAGCTGGAAGGTTTTCATACCGCTTATCTGTCTTTACATTCTGAGGAATGTTGAAACGTTTTAACTTAAAGAGAAAGCTGTGCTGGTGTGTGTGGGTCGCATTGAACATTACATCGCGGCAGTTATGTGTGGTGTCGCTATGACGACAAGCTACGTACTATCTCTGGGTACTATCTGCAACGGAAAACGGAGCAGGGCCTTTGATTTGGATCACACCAGAGCCCTTTAAAGAGAGAGTTGCGTCATCTCCGTTCACTCCAATGGACCAGTTTTTCACAGCAATGGCAGATCATGGAGCGTCTGAATAGTTCCCGGAAGTTAGCATCAAATGCTAGCAGCGCAGTGGAGCTGCAATAGAAAATGCTATCTGGGATGCACGTTTGAAAGGTAAGACATGTAAAAAACTTGATTATATATTATTAGCACAACTGAAATAAGTTAACATGTGCATTAAAAGATGTTAGTGGACTCCCACTAAATTAGACGATTTAGGGACCTTAACGGTTAACAAATTAACATACTGGCAATGGATAAAGTTAGCAGCACACAATAAA
>NW_024043156.1:0-39984 GCF_014851395.1 Micropterus salmoides | reverse complement strand
CCAATTTTTTTGAACCAGCGCAGGTAATGCACTTTTTTGTCTGTTAAAAAAAGTGGATGGGGGGTGCTTTTCACTTTCTGGGGACTCTGAGGGCATATCACAGGACCGTGCACCAGTCTGGCTAACACTCGTTAGCCGGACTTTTCCCCTCCTCCTAACCAGCCAGTGCCGTGTGGTCATTTTGGAGCTTTCCCTGGAGAGTGAGGACATCCTTACCCAGCTGCAACCCCTAAACTTAACATCAGCAAGAGAAGACTAAGAAATTGGATTTTAATCGTCAGACACCCAAATAGGGTGCAGATTACAACACTTACCTCAAGATGGAACCAAATTAAAGGGAAACCTAAGGAAAAGGACATTTAAAGATACCACTCTGTTATGCCTGATGAAGGACAAGCCGCCCTCCGAAACGTTGCAACAAGGCAGAGTGAAGCAGGACCAAGTCGGCCTGAATTAAGGAGAAAAGAATCAACAACTACAGGACCCGTGGAGTCCAATTTTTTGAACCAGCGCAGAGGTAATGCACTTTTGTGTCTGTTAAAAGGGAAAATGTGGAGTGTGGAGGTGCTTTTCACTTTCTGGGGACTCTGAGGGCATATCACAGGACCGTGCACCAGTCTGGCTAACACTCGTTAGCCGGGACTTTTCCCCTCCTCCTAACCAGCCAGTGCCGTGTGTGTCATTTTGGAGCTTTCCCTGGAGAGTGAGGACATCCTTACCCAGCTGCAACCCCTAAACTTAACATCAGCAATTATTGTGACCCACTGGAAATATAAAATTGAAACCTCAAGCAAGAGAAGACTAAGAAATTGGATTTTAATCGTCAGACACCCAAATAGGGTGCAGATTACAACACTTACCTCAAGATGGAACCAAATTAAAGGGAAACCTAAGGAAAAGGACATTTAAAGATACCACTCTGTTATGCCTGATGAAGGACAAGCCGCCCTCCGAAACGTTGCAACAAGGCAGAGTGAAGCAGGACCAAGTCGGCCTGAATTAAGGAGAAAAGAATCAACAACTACAGGACCCGTGGAGTCCAATTTTTGAACCAGCGCAGAGGTAATGCACTTTTGTGTCTGTTAAAAGGGAAAATGTGGAGTGTGGAGGTGCTTTTCACTTTCTGGGGACTCTGAGGGCATATCACAGGACCGTGCACCAGTCTGGCTAACACTCGTTAGCCGGGACTTTTCCCCTCCTCCTAACCAGCCAGTGCCGTGTGTGTCATTTTGGAGCTTTCCCTGGAGAGTGAGGACATCCTTACCCAGCTGCAACCCCTAAACTTAACATCAGCAATTATTGTGACCCACTGGAAATATAAAATTGAAACCTCAAGCAAGAGAAGACTAAGAAATTGGATTTTAATCGTCAGACACCCAAATAGGGTGCAGATTACAACACTTACCTCAAGATGGAACCAAATTAAAGGGAAACCTAAGGAAAAGGACATTTAAAGATACCACTCTGTTATGCCTGATGAAGGACAAGCCGCCCTCCGAAACGTTGCAACAAGGCAGAGTGAAGCAGGACCAAGTCGGCCTGAATTAAGGAGAAAAGAATCAACAACTACAGGACCCGTGGAGTCCAATTTTTTGAACCAGCGCAGAGGTAATGCACTTTTGTGTCTGTTAAAAGGGAAAATGTGGAGTGTGGAGGTGCTTTTCACTTTCTGGGGACTCTGAGGGCATATCACAGGACCGTGCACCAGTCTGGCTAACACTCGTTAGCCGGGACTTTTCCCCTCCTCCTAACCAGCCAGTGCCGTGTGTGTCATTTTGGAGCTTTCCCTGGAGAGTGAGGACATCCTTACCCAGCTGCAACCCCTAAACTTAACATCAGCAATTATTGTGACCCACTGGAAATATAAAATTGAAACCTCAAGCAAGAGAAGACTAAGAAATTGGATTTTAATCGTCAGACACCCAAATAGGGTGCAGATTACAACACTTACCTCAAGATGGAACCAAATTAAAGGGAAACCTAAGGAAAAGGACATTTAAAGATACCACTCTGTTATGCCTGATGAAGGACAAGCCGCCCTCCGAAACGTTGCAACAAGGCAGAGTGAAGCAGGACCAAGTCGGCCTGAATTAAGGAGAAAAGAATCAACAACTACAGGACCCGTGGAGTCCAATTTTTTGAACCAGCGCAGAGGTAATGCACTTTTGTGTCTGTTAAAAGGGAAAATGTGGAGTGTGGAGGTGCTTTTCACTTTCTGGGGACTCTGAGGGCATATCACAGGACCGTGCACCAGTCTGGCTAACACTCGTTAGCCGGGACTTTTCCCCTCCTCCTAACCAGCCAGTGCCGTGTGTGTCATTTTGGAGCTTTCCCTGGAGAGTGAGGACATCCTTACCCAGCTGCAACCCCTAAACTTAACATCAGCAATTATTGTGACCCACTGGAAATATAAAATTGAAACCTCAAGCAAGAGAAGACTAAGAAATTGGATTTTAATCGTCAGACACCCAAATAGGGTGCAGATTACAACACTTACCTCAAGATGGAACCAAATTAAAGGGAAACCTAAGGAAAAGGACATTTAAAGATACCACTCTGTTATGCCTGATGAAGGACAAGCCGCCCTCCGAAACGTTGCAACAAGGCAGAGTGAAGCAGGACCAAGTCGGCCTGAATTAAGGAGAAAAGAATCAACAACTACAGGACCCGTGGAGTCCAATTTTTTGAACCAGCGCAGAGGTAATGCACTTTTGTGTCTGTTAAAAGGGAAAATGTGGAGTGTGGAGGTGCTTTTCACTTTCTGGGGACTCTGAGGGCATATCACAGGACCGTGCACCAGTCTGGCTAACACTCGTTAGCCGGGACTTTTCCCCTCCTCCTAACCAGCCAGTGCCGTGTGTGTCATTTTGGAGCTTTCCCTGGAGAGTGAGGACATCCTTACCCAGCTGCAACCCCTAAACTTAACATCAGCAATTATTGTGACCCACTGGAAATATAAAATTGAAACCTCAAGCAAGAGAAGACTAAGAAATTGGATTTTAATCGTCAGACACCCAAATAGGGTGCAGATTACAACACTTACCTCAAGATGGAACCAAATTAAAGGGAAACCTAAGGAAAAGGACATTTAAAGATACCACTCTGTTATGCCTGATGAAGGACAAGCCGCCCTCCGAAACGTTGCAACAAGGCAGAGTGAAGCAGGACCAAGTCGGCCTGAATTAAGGAGAAAAGAATCAACAACTACAGGACCCGTGGAGTCCAATTTTTTGAACCAGCGCAGAGGTAATGCACTTTTGTGTCTGTTAAAAGGGAAAATGTGGAGTGTGGAGGTGCTTTTCACTTTCTGGGGACTCTGAGGGCATATCACAGGACCGTGCACCAGTCTGGCTAACACTCGTTAGCCGGGACTTTTCCCCTCCTCCTAACCAGCCAGTGCCGTGTGTGTCATTTTGGAGCTTTCCCTGGAGAGTGAGGACATCCTTACCCAGCTGCAACCCCTAAACTTAACATCAGCAATTATTGTGACCCACTGGAAATATAAAATTGAAACCTCAAGCAAGAGAAGACTAAGAAATTGGATTTTAATCGTCAGACACCCAAATAGGGTGCAGATTACAACACTTACCTCAAGATGGAACCAAATTAAAGGGAAACCTAAGGAAAAGGACATTTAAAGATACCACTCTGTTATGCCTGATGAAGGACAAGCCGCCCTCCGAAACGTTGCAACAAGGCAGAGTGAAGCAGGACCAAGTCGGCCTGAATTAAGGAGAAAAGAATCAACAACTACAGGACCCGTGGAGTCCAATTTTTTGAACCAGCGCAGAGGTAATGCACTTTTGTGTCTGTTAAAAGGGAAAATGTGGAGTGTGGAGGTGCTTTTCACTTTCTGGGGACTCTGAGGGCATATCACAGGACCGTGCACCAGTCTGGCTAACACTCGTTAGCCGGGACTTTTCCCCTCCTCCTAACCAGCCAGTGCCGTGTGTGTCATTTTGGAGCTTTCCCTGGAGAGTGAGGACATCCTTACCCAGCTGCAACCCCTAAACTTAACATCAGCAATTATTGTGACCCACTGGAAATATAAAATTGAAACCTCAAGCAAGAGAAGACTAAGAAATTGGATTTTAATCGTCAGACACCCAAATAGGGTGCAGATTACAACACTTACCTCAAGATGGAACCAAATTAAAGGGAAACCTAAGGAAAAGGACATTTAAAGATACCACTCTGTTATGCCTGATGAAGGACAAGCCGCCCTCCGAAACGTTGCAACAAGGCAGAGTGAAGCAGGACCAAGTCGGCCTGAATTAAGGAGAAAAGAATCAACAACTACAGGACCCGTGGAGTCCAATTTTTTGAACCAGCGCAGAGGTAATGCACTTTTGTGTCTGTTAAAAGGGAAAATGTGGAGTGTGGAGGTGCTTTTCACTTTCTGGGGACTCTGAGGGCATATCACAGGACCGTGCACCAGTCTGGCTAACACTCGTTAGCCGGGACTTTTCCCTCCTCCTAACCAGCCAGTGCCGTGTGTGTCATTTTGGAGCTTTCCCTGGAGAGTGAGGACATCCTTACCCAGCTGCAACCCCTAAACTTAACATCAGCAATTATTGTGACCCACTGGAAATATAAAATTGAAACCTCAAGCAAGAGAAGACTAAGAAATTGGATTTTAATCGTCAGACACCCAAATAGGGTGCAGATTACAACACTTACCTCAAGATGGAACCAAATTAAAGGGAAACCTAAGGAAAAGGACATTTAAAGATACCACTCTGTTATGCCTGATGAAGGACAAGCCGCCCTCCGAAACGTTGCAACAAGGCAGAGTGAAGCAGGACCAAGTCGGCCTGAATTAAGGAGAAAAGAATCAACAACTACAGGACCCGTGGAGTCCAATTTTTTGAACCAGCGCAGAGGTAATGCACTTTTGTGTCTGTTAAAAGGGAAAATGTGGAGTGTGGAGGTGCTTTTCACTTTCTGGGGACTCTGAGGGCATATCACAGGACCGTGCACCAGTCTGGCTAACACTCGTTAGCCGGGACTTTTCCCCTCCTCCTAACCAGCCAGTGCCGTGTGTGTCATTTTGGAGCTTTCCCTGGAGAGTGAGGACATCCTTACCCAGCTGCAACCCCTAAACTTAACATCAGCAATTATTGTGACCCACTGGAAATATAAAATTGAAACCTCAAGCAAGAGAAGACTAAGAAATTGGATTTTAATCGTCAGACACCCAAATAGGGTGCAGATTACAACACTTACCTCAAGATGGAACCAAATTAAAGGGAAACCTAAGGAAAAGGACATTTAAAGATACCACTCTGTTATGCCTGATGAAGGACAAGCCGCCCTCCGAAACGTTGCAACAAGGCAGAGTGAAGCAGGACCAAGTCGGCCTGAATTAAGGAGAAAAGAATCAACAACTACAGGACCCGTGGAGTCCAATTTTTTGAACCAGCGCAGAGGTAATGCACTTTTGTGTCTGTTAAAAGGGAAAATGTGGAGTGTGGAGGTGCTTTTCACTTTCTGGGGACTCTGAGGGCATATCACAGGACCGTGCACCAGTCTGGCTAACACTCGTTAGCCGGGACTTTTCCCCTCCTCCTAACCAGCCAGTGCCGTGTGTGTCATTTTGGAGCTTTCCCTGGAGAGTGAGGACATCCTTACCCAGCTGCAACCCCTAAACTTAACATCAGCAATTATTGTGACCCACTGGAAATATAAAATTGAAACCTCAAGCAAGAGAAGACTAAGAAATTGGATTTTAATCGTCAGACACCCAAATAGGGTGCAGATTACAACACTTACCTCAAGATGGAACCAAATTAAAGGGAAACCTAAGGAAAAGGACATTTAAAGATACCACTCTGTTATGCCTGATGAAGGACAAGCCGCCCTCCGAAACGTTGCAACAAGGCAGAGTGAAGCAGGACCAAGTCGGCCTGAATTAAGGAGAAAAGAATCAACAACTACAGGACCCGTGGAGTCCAATTTTTTGAACCAGCGCAGAGGTAATGCACTTTTGTGTCTGTTAAAAGGGAAAATGTGGAGTGTGGAGGTGCTTTTCACTTTCTGGGGACTCTGAGGGCATATCACAGGACCGTGCACCAGTCTGGCTAACACTCGTTAGCCGGGACTTTTCCCCTCCTCCTAACCAGCCAGTGCCGTGTGTGTCATTTTGGAGCTTTCCCTGGAGAGTGAGGACATCCTTACCCAGCTGCAACCCCTAAACTTAACATCAGCAATTATTGTGACCCACTGGAAATATAAAATTGAAACCTCAAGCAAGAGAAGACTAAGAAATTGGATTTTAATCGTCAGACACCCAAATAGGGTGCAGATTACAACACTTACCTCAAGATGGAACCAAATTAAAGGGAAACCTAAGGAAAAGGACATTTAAAGATACCACTCTGTTATGCCTGATGAAGGACAAGCCGCCCTCCGAAACGTTGCAACAAGGCAGAGTGAAGCAGGACCAAGTCGGCCTGAATTAAGGAGAAAAGAATCAACAACTACAGGACCCGTGGAGTCCAATTTTTTGAACCAGCGCAGAGGTAATGCACTTTTGTGTCTGTTAAAAGGGAAAATGTGGAGTGTGGAGGTGCTTTTCACTTTCTGGGGACTCTGAGGGCATATCACAGGACCGTGCACCAGTCTGGCTAACACTCGTTAGCCGGGACTTTTCCCCTCCTCCTAACCAGCCAGTGCCGTGTGTGTCATTTTGGAGCTTTCCCTGGAGAGTGAGGACATCCTTACCCAGCTGCAACCCCTAAACTTAACATCAGCAATTATTGTGACCCACTGGAAATATAAAATTGAAACCTCAAGCAAGAGAAGACTAAGAAATTGGATTTTAATCGTCAGACACCCAAATAGGGTGCAGATTACAACACTTACCTCAAGATGGAACCAAATTAAAGGGAAACCTAAGGAAAAGGACATTTAAAGATACCACTCTGTTATGCCTGATGAAGGACAAGCCGCCCTCCGAAACGTTGCAACAAGGCAGAGTGAAGCAGGACCAAGTCGGCCTGAATTAAGGAGAAAAGAATCAACAACTACAGGACCCGTGGAGTCCAATTTTTTGAACCAGCGCAGAGGTAATGCACTTTTGTGTCTGTTAAAAGGGAAAATGTGGAGTGTGGAGGTGCTTTTCACTTTCTGGGGACTCTGAGGGCATATCACAGGACCGTGCACCAGTCTGGCTAACACTCGTTAGCCGGGACTTTTCCCCTCCTCCTAACCAGCCAGTGCCGTGTGTGTCATTTTGGAGCTTTCCCTGGAGAGTGAGGACATCCTTACCCAGCTGCAACCCCTAAACTTAACATCAGCAATTATTGTGACCCACTGGAAATATAAAATTGAAACCTCAAGCAAGAGAAGACTAAGAAATTGGATTTTAATCGTCAGACACCCAAATAGGGTGCAGATTACAACACTTACCTCAAGATGGAACCAAATTAAAGGGAAACCTAAGGAAAAGGACATTTAAAGATACCACTCTGTTATGCCTGATGAAGGACAAGCCGCCCTCCGAAACGTTGCAACAAGGCAGAGTGAAGCAGGACCAAGTCGGCCTGAATTAAGGAGAAAAGAATCAACAACTACAGGACCCGTGGAGTCCAATTTTTTGAACCAGCGCAGAGGTAATGCACTTTTGTGTCTGTTAAAAGGGAAAATGTGGAGTGTGGAGGTGCTTTTCACTTTCTGGGGACTCTGAGGGCATATCACAGGACCGTGCACCAGTCTGGCTAACACTCGTTAGCCGGGACTTTTCCCCTCCTCCTAACCAGCCAGTGCCGTGTGTGTCATTTTGGAGCTTTCCCTGGAGAGTGAGGACATCCTTACCCAGCTGCAACCCCTAAACTTAACATCAGCAATTATTGTGACCCACTGGAAATATAAAATTGAAACCTCAAGCAAGAGAAGACTAAGAAATTGGATTTTAATCGTCAGACACCCAAATAGGGTGCAGATTACAACACTTACCTCAAGATGGAACCAAATTAAAGGGAAACCTAAGGAAAAGGACATTTAAAGATACCACTCTGTTATGCCTGATGAAGGACAAGCCGCCCTCCGAAACGTTGCAACAAGGCAGAGTGAAGCAGGACCAAGTCGGCCTGAATTAAGGAGAAAAGAATCAACAACTACAGGACCCGTGGAGTCCAATTTTTTGAACCAGCGCAGAGGTAATGCACTTTTGTGTCTGTTAAAAGGGAAAATGTGGAGTGTGGAGGTGCTTTTCACTTTCTGGGGACTCTGAGGGCATATCACAGGACCGTGCACCAGTCTGGCTAACACTCGTTAGCCGGGACTTTTCCCCTCCTCCTAACCAGCCAGTGCCGTGTGTGTCATTTTGGAGCTTTCCCTGGAGAGTGAGGACATCCTTACCCAGCTGCAACCCCTAAACTTAACATCAGCAATTATTGTGACCCACTGGAAATATAAAATTGAAACCTCAAGCAAGAGAAGACTAAGAAATTGGATTTTAATCGTCAGACACCCAAATAGGGTGCAGATTACAACACTTACCTCAAGATGGAACCAAATTAAAGGGAAACCTAAGGAAAAGGACATTTAAAGATACCACTCTGTTATGCCTGATGAAGGACAAGCCGCCCTCCGAAACGTTGCAACAAGGCAGAGTGAAGCAGGACCAAGTCGGCCTGAATTAAGGAGAAAAGAATCAACAACTACAGGACCCGTGGAGTCCAATTTTTTGAACCAGCGCAGAGGTAATGCACTTTTGTGTCTGTTAAAAGGGAAAATGTGGAGTGTGGAGGTGCTTTTCACTTTCTGGGGACTCTGAGGGCATATCACAGGACCGTGCACCAGTCTGGCTAACACTCGTTAGCCGGGACTTTTCCCCTCCTCCTAACCAGCCAGTGCCGTGTGTGTCATTTTGGAGCTTTCCCTGGAGAGTGAGGACATCCTTACCCAGCTGCAACCCCTAAACTTAACATCAGCAATTATTGTGACCCACTGGAAATATAAAATTGAAACCTCAAGCAAGAGAAGACTAAGAAATTGGATTTTAATCGTCAGACACCCAAATAGGGTGCAGATTACAACACTTACCTCAAGATGGAACCAAATTAAAGGGAAACCTAAGGAAAAGGACATTTAAAGATACCACTCTGTTATGCCTGATGAAGGACAAGCCGCCCTCCGAAACGTTGCAACAAGGCAGAGTGAAGCAGGACCAAGTCGGCCTGAATTAAGGAGAAAAGAATCAACAACTACAGGACCCGTGGAGTCCAATTTTTTGAACCAGCGCAGAGGTAATGCACTTTTGTGTCTGTTAAAAGGGAAAATGTGGAGTGTGGAGGTGCTTTTCACTTTCTGGGGACTCTGAGGGCATATCACAGGACCGTGCACCAGTCTGGCTAACACTCGTTAGCCGGGACTTTTCCCCTCCTCCTAACCAGCCAGTGCCGTGTGTGTCATTTTGGAGCTTTCCCTGGAGAGTGAGGACATCCTTACCCAGCTGCAACCCCTAAACTTAACATCAGCAATTATTGTGACCCACTGGAAATATAAAATTGAAACCTCAAGCAAGAGAAGACTAAGAAATTGGATTTTAATCGTCAGACACCCAAATAGGGTGCAGATTACAACACTTACCTCAAGATGGAACCAAATTAAAGGGAAACCTAAGGAAAAGGACATTTAAAGATACCACTCTGTTATGCCTGATGAAGGACAAGCCGCCCTCCGAAACGTTGCAACAAGGCAGAGTGAAGCAGGACCAAGTCGGCCTGAATTAAGGAGAAAAGAATCAACAACTACAGGACCCGTGGAGTCCAATTTTTTGAACCAGCGCAGAGGTAATGCACTTTTGTGTCTGTTAAAAGGGAAAATGTGGAGTGTGGAGGTGCTTTTCACTTTCTGGGGACTCTGAGGGCATATCACAGGACCGTGCACCAGTCTGGCTAACACTCGTTAGCCGGGACTTTTCCCCTCCTCCTAACCAGCCAGTGCCGTGTGTGTCATTTTGGAGCTTTCCCTGGAGAGTGAGGACATCCTTACCCAGCTGCAACCCCTAAACTTAACATCAGCAATTATTGTGACCCACTGGAAATATAAAATTGAAACCTCAAGCAAGAGAAGACTAAGAAATTGGATTTTAATCGTCAGACACCCAAATAGGGTGCAGATTACAACACTTACCTCAAGATGGAACCAAATTAAAGGGAAACCTAAGGAAAAGGACATTTAAAGATACCACTCTGTTATGCCTGATGAAGGACAAGCCGCCCTCCGAAACGTTGCAACAAGGCAGAGTGAAGCAGGACCAAGTCGGCCTGAATTAAGGAGAAAAGAATCAACAACTACAGGACCCGTGGAGTCCAATTTTTTGAACCAGCGCAGAGGTAATGCACTTTTGTGTCTGTTAAAAGGGAAAATGTGGAGTGTGGAGGTGCTTTTCACTTTCTGGGGACTCTGAGGGCATATCACAGGACCGTGCACCAGTCTGGCTAACACTCGTTAGCCGGGACTTTTCCCCTCCTCCTAACCAGCCAGTGCCGTGTGTGTCATTTTGGAGCTTTCCCTGGAGAGTGAGGACATCCTTACCCAGCTGCAACCCCTAAACTTAACATCAGCAATTATTGTGACCCACTGGAAATATAAAATTGAAACCTCAAGCAAGAGAAGACTAAGAAATTGGATTTTAATCGTCAGACACCCAAATAGGGTGCAGATTACAACACTTACCTCAAGATGGAACCAAATTAAAGGGAAACCTAAGGAAAAGGACATTTAAAGATACCACTCTGTTATGCCTGATGAAGGACAAGCCGCCCTCCGAAACGTTGCAACAAGGCAGAGTGAAGCAGGACCAAGTCGGCCTGAATTAAGGAGAAAAGAATCAACAACTACAGGACCCGTGGAGTCCAATTTTTTGAACCAGCGCAGAGGTAATGCACTTTTGTGTCTGTTAAAAGGGAAAATGTGGAGTGTGGAGGTGCTTTTCACTTTCTGGGGACTCTGAGGGCATATCACAGGACCGTGCACCAGTCTGGCTAACACTCGTTAGCCGGGACTTTTCCCCTCCTCCTAACCAGCCAGTGCCGTGTGTGTCATTTTGGAGCTTTCCCTGGAGAGTGAGGACATCCTTACCCAGCTGCAACCCCTAAACTTAACATCAGCAATTATTGTGACCCACTGGAAATATAAAATTGAAACCTCAAGCAAGAGAAGACTAAGAAATTGGATTTTAATCGTCAGACACCCAAATAGGGTGCAGATTACAACACTTACCTCAAGATGGAACCAAATTAAAGGGAAACCTAAGGAAAAGGACATTTAAAGATACCACTCTGTTATGCCTGATGAAGGACAAGCCGCCCTCCGAAACGTTGCAACAAGGCAGAGTGAAGCAGGACCAAGTCGGCCTGAATTAAGGAGAAAAGAATCAACAACTACAGGACCCGTGGAGTCCAATTTTTTGAACCAGCGCAGAGGTAATGCACTTTTGTGTCTGTTAAAAGGGAAAATGTGGAGTGTGGAGGTGCTTTTCACTTTCTGGGGACTCTGAGGGCATATCACAGGACCGTGCACCAGTCTGGCTAACACTCGTTAGCCGGGACTTTTCCCCTCCTCCTAACCAGCCAGTGCCGTGTGTGTCATTTTGGAGCTTTCCCTGGAGAGTGAGGACATCCTTACCCAGCTGCAACCCCTAAACTTAACATCAGCAATTATTGTGACCCACTGGAAATATAAAATTGAAACCTCAAGCAAGAGAAGACTAAGAAATTGGATTTTAATCGTCAGACACCCAAATAGGGTGCAGATTACAACACTTACCTCAAGATGGAACCAAATTAAAGGGAAACCTAAGGAAAAGGACATTTAAAGATACCACTCTGTTATGCCTGATGAAGGACAAGCCGCCCTCCGAAACGTTGCAACAAGGCAGAGTGAAGCAGGACCAAGTCGGCCTGAATTAAGGAGAAAAGAATCAACAACTACAGGACCCGTGGAGTCCAATTTTTTGAACCAGCGCAGAGGTAATGCACTTTTGTGTCTGTTAAAAGGGAAAATGTGGAGTGTGGAGGTGCTTTTCACTTTCTGGGGACTCTGAGGGCATATCACAGGACCGTGCACCAGTCTGGCTAACACTCGTTAGCCGGGACTTTTCCCCTCCTCCTAACCAGCCAGTGCCGTGTGTGTCATTTTGGAGCTTTCCCTGGAGAGTGAGGACATCCTTACCCAGCTGCAACCCCTAAACTTAACATCAGCAATTATTGTGACCCACTGGAAATATAAAATTGAAACCTCAAGCAAGAGAAGACTAAGAAATTGGATTTTAATCGTCAGACACCCAAATAGGGTGCAGATTACAACACTTACCTCAAGATGGAACCAAATTAAAGGGAAACCTAAGGAAAAGGACATTTAAAGATACCACTCTGTTATGCCTGATGAAGGACAAGCCGCCCTCCGAAACGTTGCAACAAGGCAGAGTGAAGCAGGACCAAGTCGGCCTGAATTAAGGAGAAAAGAATCAACAACTACAGGACCCGTGGAGTCCAATTTTTTGAACCAGCGCAGAGGTAATGCACTTTTGTGTCTGTTAAAAGGGAAAATGTGGAGTGTGGAGGTGCTTTTCACTTTCTGGGGACTCTGAGGGCATATCACAGGACCGTGCACCAGTCTGGCTAACACTCGTTAGCCGGGACTTTTCCCCTCCTCCTAACCAGCCAGTGCCGTGTGTGTCATTTTGGAGCTTTCCCTGGAGAGTGAGGACATCCTTACCCAGCTGCAACCCCTAAACTTAACATCAGCAATTATTGTGACCCACTGGAAATATAAAATTGAAACCTCAAGCAAGAGAAGACTAAGAAATTGGATTTTAATCGTCAGACACCCAAATAGGGTGCAGATTACAACACTTACCTCAAGATGGAACCAAATTAAAGGGAAACCTAAGGAAAAGGACATTTAAAGATACCACTCTGTTATGCCTGATGAAGGACAAGCCGCCCTCCGAAACGTTGCAACAAGGCAGAGTGAAGCAGGACCAAGTCGGCCTGAATTAAGGAGAAAAGAATCAACAACTACAGGACCCGTGGAGTCCAATTTTTTGAACCAGCGCAGAGGTAATGCACTTTTGTGTCTGTTAAAAGGGAAAATGTGGAGTGTGGAGGTGCTTTTCACTTTCTGGGGACTCTGAGGGCATATCACAGGACCGTGCACCAGTCTGGCTAACACTCGTTAGCCGGGACTTTTCCCCTCCTCCTAACCAGCCAGTGCCGTGTGTGTCATTTTGGAGCTTTCCCTGGAGAGTGAGGACATCCTTACCCAGCTGCAACCCCTAAACTTAACATCAGCAATTATTGTGACCCACTGGAAATATAAAATTGAAACCTCAAGCAAGAGAAGACTAAGAAATTGGATTTTAATCGTCAGACACCCAAATAGGGTGCAGATTACAACACTTACCTCAAGATGGAACCAAATTAAAGGGAAACCTAAGGAAAAGGACATTTAAAGATACCACTCTGTTATGCCTGATGAAGGACAAGCCGCCCTCCGAAACGTTGCAACAAGGCAGAGTGAAGCAGGACCAAGTCGGCCTGAATTAAGGAGAAAAGAATCAACAACTACAGGACCCGTGGAGTCCAATTTTTTGAACCAGCGCAGAGGTAATGCACTTTTGTGTCTGTTAAAAGGGAAAATGTGGAGTGTGGAGGTGCTTTTCACTTTCTGGGGACTCTGAGGGCATATCACAGGACCGTGCACCAGTCTGGCTAACACTCGTTAGCCGGGACTTTTCCCCTCCTCCTAACCAGCCAGTGCCGTGTGTGTCATTTTGGAGCTTTCCCTGGAGAGTGAGGACATCCTTACCCAGCTGCAACCCCTAAACTTAACATCAGCAATTATTGTGACCCACTGGAAATATAAAATTGAAACCTCAAGCAAGAGAAGACTAAGAAATTGGATTTTAATCGTCAGACACCCAAATAGGGTGCAGATTACAACACTTACCTCAAGATGGAACCAAATTAAAGGGAAACCTAAGGAAAAGGACATTTAAAGATACCACTCTGTTATGCCTGATGAAGGACAAGCCGCCCTCCGAAACGTTGCAACAAGGCAGAGTGAAGCAGGACCAAGTCGGCCTGAATTAAGGAGAAAAGAATCAACAACTACAGGACCCGTGGAGTCCAATTTTTTGAACCAGCGCAGAGGTAATGCACTTTTGTGTCTGTTAAAAGGGAAAATGTGGAGTGTGGAGGTGCTTTTCACTTTCTGGGGACTCTGAGGGCATATCACAGGACCGTGCACCAGTCTGGCTAACACTCGTTAGCCGGGACTTTTCCCCTCCTCCTAACCAGCCAGTGCCGTGTGTGTCATTTTGGAGCTTTCCCTGGAGAGTGAGGACATCCTTACCCAGCTGCAACCCCTAAACTTAACATCAGCAATTATTGTGACCCACTGGAAATATAAAATTGAAACCTCAAGCAAGAGAAGACTAAGAAATTGGATTTTAATCGTCAGACACCCAAATAGGGTGCAGATTACAACACTTACCTCAAGATGGAACCAAATTAAAGGGAAACCTAAGGAAAAGGACATTTAAAGATACCACTCTGTTATGCCTGATGAAGGACAAGCCGCCCTCCGAAACGTTGCAACAAGGCAGAGTGAAGCAGGACCAAGTCGGCCTGAATTAAGGAGAAAAGAATCAACAACTACAGGACCCGTGGAGTCCAATTTTTTGAACCAGCGCAGAGGTAATGCACTTTTGTGTCTGTTAAAAGGGAAAATGTGGAGTGTGGAGGTGCTTTTCACTTTCTGGGGACTCTGAGGGCATATCACAGGACCGTGCACCAGTCTGGCTAACACTCGTTAGCCGGGACTTTTCCCCTCCTCCTAACCAGCCAGTGCCGTGTGTGTCATTTTGGAGCTTTCCCTGGAGAGTGAGGACATCCTTACCCAGCTGCAACCCCTAAACTTAACATCAGCAATTATTGTGACCCACTGGAAATATAAAATTGAAACCTCAAGCAAGAGAAGACTAAGAAATTGGATTTTAATCGTCAGACACCCAAATAGGGTGCAGATTACAACACTTACCTCAAGATGGAACCAAATTAAAGGGAAACCTAAGGAAAAGGACATTTAAAGATACCACTCTGTTATGCCTGATGAAGGACAAGCCGCCCTCCGAAACGTTGCAACAAGGCAGAGTGAAGCAGGACCAAGTCGGCCTGAATTAAGGAGAAAAGAATCAACAACTACAGGACCCGTGGAGTCCAATTTTTTGAACCAGCGCAGAGGTAATGCACTTTTGTGTCTGTTAAAAGGGAAAATGTGGAGTGTGGAGGTGCTTTTCACTTTCTGGGGACTCTGAGGGCATATCACAGGACCGTGCACCAGTCTGGCTAACACTCGTTAGCCGGGACTTTTCCCCTCCTCCTAACCAGCCAGTGCCGTGTGTGTCATTTTGGAGCTTTCCCTGGAGAGTGAGGACATCCTTACCCAGCTGCAACCCCTAAACTTAACATCAGCAATTATTGTGACCCACTGGAAATATAAAATTGAAACCTCAAGCAAGAGAAGACTAAGAAATTGGATTTTAATCGTCAGACACCCAAATAGGGTGCAGATTACAACACTTACCTCAAGATGGAACCAAATTAAAGGGAAACCTAAGGAAAAGGACATTTAAAGATACCACTCTGTTATGCCTGATGAAGGACAAGCCGCCCTCCGAAACGTTGCAACAAGGCAGAGTGAAGCAGGACCAAGTCGGCCTGAATTAAGGAGAAAAGAATCAACAACTACAGGACCCGTGGAGTCCAATTTTTTGAACCAGCGCAGAGGTAATGCACTTTTGTGTCTGTTAAAAGGGAAAATGTGGAGTGTGGAGGTGCTTTTCACTTTCTGGGGACTCTGAGGGCATATCACAGGACCGTGCACCAGTCTGGCTAACACTCGTTAGCCGGGACTTTTCCCCTCCTCCTAACCAGCCAGTGCCGTGTGTGTCATTTTGGAGCTTTCCCTGGAGAGTGAGGACATCCTTACCCAGCTGCAACCCCTAAACTTAACATCAGCAATTATTGTGACCCACTGGAAATATAAAATTGAAACCTCAAGCAAGAGAAGACTAAGAAATTGGATTTTAATCGTCAGACACCCAAATAGGGTGCAGATTACAACACTTACCTCAAGATGGAACCAAATTAAAGGGAAACCTAAGGAAAAGGACATTTAAAGATACCACTCTGTTATGCCTGATGAAGGACAAGCCGCCCTCCGAAACGTTGCAACAAGGCAGAGTGAAGCAGGACCAAGTCGGCCTGAATTAAGGAGAAAAGAATCAACAACTACAGGACCCGTGGAGTCCAATTTTTTGAACCAGCGCAGAGGTAATGCACTTTTGTGTCTGTTAAAAGGGAAAATGTGGAGTGTGGAGGTGCTTTTCACTTTCTGGGGACTCTGAGGGCATATCACAGGACCGTGCACCAGTCTGGCTAACACTCGTTAGCCGGGACTTTTCCCCTCCTCCTAACCAGCCAGTGCCGTGTGTGTCATTTTGGAGCTTTCCCTGGAGAGTGAGGACATCCTTACCCAGCTGCAACCCCTAAACTTAACATCAGCAATTATTGTGACCCACTGGAAATATAAAATTGAAACCTCAAGCAAGAGAAGACTAAGAAATTGGATTTTAATCGTCAGACACCCAAATAGGGTGCAGATTACAACACTTACCTCAAGATGGAACCAAATTAAAGGGAAACCTAAGGAAAAGGACATTTAAAGATACCACTCTGTTATGCCTGATGAAGGACAAGCCGCCCTCCGAAACGTTGCAACAAGGCAGAGTGAAGCAGGACCAAGTCGGCCTGAATTAAGGAGAAAAGAATCAACAACTACAGGACCCGTGGAGTCCAATTTTTTGAACCAGCGCAGAGGTAATGCACTTTTGTGTCTGTTAAAAGGGAAAATGTGGAGTGTGGAGGTGCTTTTCACTTTCTGGGGACTCTGAGGGCATATCACAGGACCGTGCACCAGTCTGGCTAACACTCGTTAGCCGGGACTTTTCCCCTCCTCCTAACCAGCCAGTGCCGTGTGTGTCATTTTGGAGCTTTCCCTGGAGAGTGAGGACATCCTTACCCAGCTGCAACCCCTAAACTTAACATCAGCAATTATTGTGACCCACTGGAAATATAAAATTGAAACCTCAAGCAAGAGAAGACTAAGAAATTGGATTTTAATCGTCAGACACCCAAATAGGGTGCAGATTACAACACTTACCTCAAGATGGAACCAAATTAAAGGGAAACCTAAGGAAAAGGACATTTAAAGATACCACTCTGTTATGCCTGATGAAGGACAAGCCGCCCTCCGAAACGTTGCAACAAGGCAGAGTGAAGCAGGACCAAGTCGGCCTGAATTAAGGAGAAAAGAATCAACAACTACAGGACCCGTGGAGTCCAATTTTTTGAACCAGCGCAGAGGTAATGCACTTTTGTGTCTGTTAAAAGGGAAAATGTGGAGTGTGGAGGTGCTTTTCACTTTCTGGGGACTCTGAGGGCATATCACAGGACCGTGCACCAGTCTGGCTAACACTCGTTAGCCGGGACTTTTCCCCTCCTCCTAACCAGCCAGTGCCGTGTGTGTCATTTTGGAGCTTTCCCTGGAGAGTGAGGACATCCTTACCCAGCTGCAACCCCTAAACTTAACATCAGCAATTATTGTGACCCACTGGAAATATAAAATTGAAACCTCAAGCAAGAGAAGACTAAGAAATTGGATTTTAATCGTCAGACACCCAAATAGGGTGCAGATTACAACACTTACCTCAAGATGGAACCAAATTAAAGGGAAACCTAAGGAAAAGGACATTTAAAGATACCACTCTGTTATGCCTGATGAAGGACAAGCCGCCCTCCGAAACGTTGCAACAAGGCAGAGTGAAGCAGGACCAAGTCGGCCTGAATTAAGGAGAAAAGAATCAACAACTACAGGACCCGTGGAGTCCAATTTTTTGAACCAGCGCAGAGGTAATGCACTTTTGTGTCTGTTAAAAGGGAAAATGTGGAGTGTGGAGGTGCTTTTCACTTTCTGGGGACTCTGAGGGCATATCACAGGACCGTGCACCAGTCTGGCTAACACTCGTTAGCCGGGACTTTTCCCCTCCTCCTAACCAGCCAGTGCCGTGTGTGTCATTTTGGAGCTTTCCCTGGAGAGTGAGGACATCCTTACCCAGCTGCAACCCCTAAACTTAACATCAGCAATTATTGTGACCCACTGGAAATATAAAATTGAAACCTCAAGCAAGAGAAGACTAAGAAATTGGATTTTAATCGTCAGACACCCAAATAGGGTGCAGATTACAACACTTACCTCAAGATGGAACCAAATTAAAGGGAAACCTAAGGAAAAGGACATTTAAAGATACCACTCTGTTATGCCTGATGAAGGACAAGCCGCCCTCCGAAACGTTGCAACAAGGCAGAGTGAAGCAGGACCAAGTCGGCCTGAATTAAGGAGAAAAGAATCAACAACTACAGGACCCGTGGAGTCCAATTTTTTGAACCAGCGCAGAGGTAATGCACTTTTGTGTCTGTTAAAAGGGAAAATGTGGAGTGTGGAGGTGCTTTTCACTTTCTGGGGACTCTGAGGGCATATCACAGGACCGTGCACCAGTCTGGCTAACACTCGTTAGCCGGGACTTTTCCCCTCCTCCTAACCAGCCAGTGCCGTGTGTGTCATTTTGGAGCTTTCCCTGGAGAGTGAGGACATCCTTACCCAGCTGCAACCCCTAAACTTAACATCAGCAATTATTGTGACCCACTGGAAATATAAAATTGAAACCTCAAGCAAGAGAAGACTAAGAAATTGGATTTTAATCGTCAGACACCCAAATAGGGTGCAGATTACAACACTTACCTCAAGATGGAACCAAATTAAAGGGAAACCTAAGGAAAAGGACATTTAAAGATACCACTCTGTTATGCCTGATGAAGGACAAGCCGCCCTCCGAAACGTTGCAACAAGGCAGAGTGAAGCAGGACCAAGTCGGCCTGAATTAAGGAGAAAAGAATCAACAACTACAGGACCCGTGGAGTCCAATTTTTTGAACCAGCGCAGAGGTAATGCACTTTTGTGTCTGTTAAAAGGGAAAATGTGGAGTGTGGAGGTGCTTTTCACTTTCTGGGGACTCTGAGGGCATATCACAGGACCGTGCACCAGTCTGGCTAACACTCGTTAGCCGGGACTTTTCCCCTCCTCCTAACCAGCCAGTGCCGTGTGTGTCATTTTGGAGCTTTCCCTGGAGAGTGAGGACATCCTTACCCAGCTGCAACCCCTAAACTTAACATCAGCAATTATTGTGACCCACTGGAAATATAAAATTGAAACCTCAAGCAAGAGAAGACTAAGAAATTGGATTTTAATCGTCAGACACCCAAATAGGGTGCAGATTACAACACTTACCTCAAGATGGAACCAAATTAAAGGGAAACCTAAGGAAAAGGACATTTAAAGATACCACTCTGTTATGCCTGATGAAGGACAAGCCGCCCTCCGAAACGTTGCAACAAGGCAGAGTGAAGCAGGACCAAGTCGGCCTGAATTAAGGAGAAAAGAATCAACAACTACAGGACCCGTGGAGTCCAATTTTTTGAACCAGCGCAGAGGTAATGCACTTTTGTGTCTGTTAAAAGGGAAAATGTGGAGTGTGGAGGTGCTTTTCACTTTCTGGGGACTCTGAGGGCATATCACAGGACCGTGCACCAGTCTGGCTAACACTCGTTAGCCGGGACTTTTCCCCTCCTCCTAACCAGCCAGTGCCGTGTGTGTCATTTTGGAGCTTTCCCTGGAGAGTGAGGACATCCTTACCCAGCTGCAACCCCTAAACTTAACATCAGCAATTATTGTGACCCACTGGAAATATAAAATTGAAACCTCAAGCAAGAGAAGACTAAGAAATTGGATTTTAATCGTCAGACACCCAAATAGGGTGCAGATTACAACACTTACCTCAAGATGGAACCAAATTAAAGGGAAACCTAAGGAAAAGGACATTTAAAGATACCACTCTGTTATGCCTGATGAAGGACAAGCCGCCCTCCGAAACGTTGCAACAAGGCAGAGTGAAGCAGGACCAAGTCGGCCTGAATTAAGGAGAAAAGAATCAACAACTACAGGACCCGTGGAGTCCAATTTTTTGAACCAGCGCAGAGGTAATGCACTTTTGTGTCTGTTAAAAGGGAAAATGTGGAGTGTGGAGGTGCTTTTCACTTTCTGGGGACTCTGAGGGCATATCACAGGACCGTGCACCAGTCTGGCTAACACTCGTTAGCCGGGACTTTTCCCCTCCTCCTAACCAGCCAGTGCCGTGTGTGTCATTTTGGAGCTTTCCCTGGAGAGTGAGGACATCCTTACCCAGCTGCAACCCCTAAACTTAACATCAGCAATTATTGTGACCCACTGGAAATATAAAATTGAAACCTCAAGCAAGAGAAGACTAAGAAATTGGATTTTAATCGTCAGACACCCAAATAGGGTGCAGATTACAACACTTACCTCAAGATGGAACCAAATTAAAGGGAAACCTAAGGAAAAGGACATTTAAAGATACCACTCTGTTATGCCTGATGAAGGACAAGCCGCCCTCCGAAACGTTGCAACAAGGCAGAGTGAAGCAGGACCAAGTCGGCCTGAATTAAGGAGAAAAGAATCAACAACTACAGGACCCGTGGAGTCCAATTTTTTGAACCAGCGCAGAGGTAATGCACTTTTGTGTCTGTTAAAAGGGAAAATGTGGAGTGTGGAGGTGCTTTTCACTTTCTGGGGACTCTGAGGGCATATCACAGGACCGTGCACCAGTCTGGCTAACACTCGTTAGCCGGGACTTTTCCCCTCCTCCTAACCAGCCAGTGCCGTGTGTGTCATTTTGGAGCTTTCCCTGGAGAGTGAGGACATCCTTACCCAGCTGCAACCCCTAAACTTAACATCAGCAATTATTGTGACCCACTGGAAATATAAAATTGAAACCTCAAGCAAGAGAAGACTAAGAAATTGGATTTTAATCGTCAGACACCCAAATAGGGTGCAGATTACAACACTTACCTCAAGATGGAACCAAATTAAAGGGAAACCTAAGGAAAAGGACATTTAAAGATACCACTCTGTTATGCCTGATGAAGGACAAGCCGCCCTCCGAAACGTTGCAACAAGGCAGAGTGAAGCAGGACCAAGTCGGCCTGAATTAAGGAGAAAAGAATCAACAACTACAGGACCCGTGGAGTCCAATTTTTTGAACCAGCGCAGAGGTAATGCACTTTTGTGTCTGTTAAAAGGGAAAATGTGGAGTGTGGAGGTGCTTTTCACTTTCTGGGGACTCTGAGGGCATATCACAGGACCGTGCACCAGTCTGGCTAACACTCGTTAGCCGGGACTTTTCCCCTCCTCCTAACCAGCCAGTGCCGTGTGTGTCATTTTGGAGCTTTCCCTGGAGAGTGAGGACATCCTTACCCAGCTGCAACCCCTAAACTTAACATCAGCAATTATTGTGACCCACTGGAAATATAAAATTGAAACCTCAAGCAAGAGAAGACTAAGAAATTGGATTTTAATCGTCAGACACCCAAATAGGGTGCAGATTACAACACTTACCTCAAGATGGAACCAAATTAAAGGGAAACCTAAGGAAAAGGACATTTAAAGATACCACTCTGTTATGCCTGATGAAGGACAAGCCGCCCTCCGAAACGTTGCAACAAGGCAGAGTGAAGCAGGACCAAGTCGGCCTGAATTAAGGAGAAAAGAATCAACAACTACAGGACCCGTGGAGTCCAATTTTTTGAACCAGCGCAGAGGTAATGCACTTTTGTGTCTGTTAAAAGGGAAAATGTGGAGTGTGGAGGTGCTTTTCACTTTCTGGGGACTCTGAGGGCATATCACAGGACCGTGCACCAGTCTGGCTAACACTCGTTAGCCGGGACTTTTCCCCTCCTCCTAACCAGCCAGTGCCGTGTGTGTCATTTTGGAGCTTTCCCTGGAGAGTGAGGACATCCTTACCCAGCTGCAACCCCTAAACTTAACATCAGCAATTATTGTGACCCACTGGAAATATAAAATTGAAACCTCAAGCAAGAGAAGACTAAGAAATTGGATTTTAATCGTCAGACACCCAAATAGGGTGCAGATTACAACACTTACCTCAAGATGGAACCAAATTAAAGGGAAACCTAAGGAAAAGGACATTTAAAGATACCACTCTGTTATGCCTGATGAAGGACAAGCCGCCCTCCGAAACGTTGCAACAAGGCAGAGTGAAGCAGGACCAAGTCGGCCTGAATTAAGGAGAAAAGAATCAACAACTACAGGACCCGTGGAGTCCAATTTTTTGAACCAGCGCAGAGGTAATGCACTTTTGTGTCTGTTAAAAGGGAAAATGTGGAGTGTGGAGGTGCTTTTCACTTTCTGGGGACTCTGAGGGCATATCACAGGACCGTGCACCAGTCTGGCTAACACTCGTTAGCCGGGACTTTTCCCCTCCTCCTAACCAGCCAGTGCCGTGTGTGTCATTTTGGAGCTTTCCCTGGAGAGTGAGGACATCCTTACCCAGCTGCAACCCCTAAACTTAACATCAGCAATTATTGTGACCCACTGGAAATATAAAATTGAAACCTCAAGCAAGAGAAGACTAAGAAATTGGATTTTAATCGTCAGACACCCAAATAGGGTGCAGATTACAACACTTACCTCAAGATGGAACCAAATTAAAGGGAAACCTAAGGAAAAGGACATTTAAAGATACCACTCTGTTATGCCTGATGAAGGACAAGCCGCCCTCCGAAACGTTGCAACAAGGCAGAGTGAAGCAGGACCAAGTCGGCCTGAATTAAGGAGAAAAGAATCAACAACTACAGGACCCGTGGAGTCCAATTTTTTGAACCAGCGCAGAGGTAATGCACTTTTGTGTCTGTTAAAAGGGATGCTGTGAGGGCCTCTGGGCTTACGGCCATACCACCCTGACCGTCGCCCGACTCGTTCCGATCCTCCTAACCAGCCAGTGCCGTGTGTGTCATTTTGGAGCTTTCCCTGGAGAGTGAGGACATCCTTACCCAGCTGCAACCCCTAAACTTAACATCAGCAATTATTGTGACCCACGGAAATATAAAATTGAAACCTCAAGCAAGAGAAGACTAAGAAATTGGATTTTAATGTGTCATTGCACTCATTACTTACTTATTTTTAGCCCAACCCTTTCCTAAACCTAACCCAGTAGTTTTGTTGCCTGAACCTAACCAAAGGATGACTGCTTCACAACGTTACCCACGCGTTTAACCTCATGTGACTCAAGTCAGGTGACTCACTTCGTGTGATTTATGTCACATTGTTAAGGGTCCGGTACGCCTGTCCCTTCAACTTATGTGGTTTTGGGACAACTGACAAGGGACCTCTTTTGTCGTGTAGGTATGAGGACATGTTGCAGCATTGGTTGTGTTTCCTCGACATCTACTGTTGCTACCTCTTTAGACAAAGCCGAGGTTACAGCATCTTTAAAAGGGATGCTCCTGCGGGCCCCTGTGGCTTACGGCCATACCACCCTGAACACGCCCGAAGGTTGAAGCAGGAAGTGGCAGAGCGGGAATAGTGTGCCTTGAATAAAAACGTTTTTCTTCATATATTAGTTTTTTCGTCATTTTGGTGATAGATTTCGTTTGGAAAGAATTTTGCGTTTATTATAAGCCTCAATCCCCCGACGGTTTTGCTGTTTGGGGGAGGCTTTTCGTTTTTTCGGTCGGACATCATGGCAACAAACAACGGAACGGAAAAATTGCCGAGTAAAGACACGGACAGGTGGAATATGGGAGAAAAGGAAAGTGTGGTGAACGACAGACAACCCGTGATTGACAGTAGACAGAGCAACGAGACGGATGAAGGCCAAGGAGTAAACGAAGAACGAAATCTGAACAGAAAGAGTGGCGGAGAAGAGCGAGGAGGAGTGAGAGAGAAGTACGGAAGAGACTTGACGATCGAGGTGGAGGTGGAGGGAACGGCAAGAGTTTCAATGATGGAAGTTTTGAAGGAGGTGAAGAAGAAGTGCGGAGAAGTGATCGGCTGCAGAGTGAGAGGTGAGAGGACGTATGAAATCACAATGAAGGACGAGGAGGGGAAGACGAAGCTGATGGATGGTCTTCGTGTGAAAGGAGCGCTTGTGCATGCCAGGGACATAATTAGCACCGATATGGTGGTGTCCTTCATTAACCTGCCGGTATACATGGAAGATGATAAGATTGTATCACGACTGAATGAGTGGGGAGTGAGGCAGATGTCGCCAATCAAGAGGCGCATGTGGCCGGGGACGGAGATCGCTGACGGAACGAGGTTTTTAAAGGTGCGCTTCACTGAGGAGGTGCGCTCACTCCCGTATTCCACCAAGTTTGAGACTCTCAGAGGCACGGAGTATTTCCGTGTGATCCACGACAGACAGATGCGGGTGTGCAGACTCTGCATAAAACCGGGGCATGTCTTCAGAGATTGCCCCGAATTCAAGTGTTTCAGATGCAAAAAAACAGGCCATTTCGCACGCGAGTGTGAGGAGGGGAGAGAGACAGAGCCGGAGACCGACAAGGAAGAAAGTAAGGATACAATGGAGGAAGAGGAGGCGGCTGGAGGTGAGAACGATGAAGAAGATAGAGAACTGGAGCGGAGGTATCAGATGGACGGCGACAGTGAGGACGGCGTCATGGAGGAAGAGGAGGAAGAGAGGATTGGTCAGGCGGGAGGAGTCGAGACGGACGAGGAGCTGGCCGAGACTGAGGAGGAAAGACCGAGGGGGACAGGACAGAGGTGCTCAGAGAATCAGGGGGACGATGGAGAGACTGTGCCAAAACAGAGGAGCGGAGAAGAATGGATGGAAGAAGAGAGACGAGGAGGATCTGAGAATGAGACAGCAGTGGCTCAGAGACCGACAGCAAAAAGAAAGGCTGTAGGAGACAGAGTGGGAGGAGACAGGAATAAGGGACCGCGGTCTGGTATGTGATCTTTTCAGTGTTTCAGTTACTTTCTTTATTTTGTTTTGCTCTCATGGCCACTGTAACTTCTGTAAATGTGAACGGCTTAAGGGATAGAGGGAAGGTGAAGGAGTTGTTGTATGTATATAAAAGCGACATACTGTGCATCCAAGAAACAAACTGGGATGAGGGAAAAGTAGAAGAGGTGAGAGAGGTATGGGGGGGTGACATCTATTATAATAATGGAGCTAGGAATGCAAGAGGGGTAGCAATACTGGTTAAAAAAGATAAAGTCGAGAGTATAAAGGAGGTATATAAGGATGGGACAGGGAGGATAATAGTAATAGAATTCAAATATAGAAATGTAGAGTTTAGACTAGTTAACATTTATGTTCCTAATGTTGAAATAGACAAAAGAAGTATTATAGAGGAGCTAAAAGGATTAATAGTGGGAAGGTGTATTATAGTAGGGGATTTTAATACAAAATGTAGCAGATTAGATGTGGGTAGAGGGGTTGTATTTAGATGGGAAAAATCAAGATGCATGTTATTGGAGGTGATCAGAGATAAGGGACTGATAGATGTATGGCGGTATGAGAACCCACAGAAGAGAGAGTTCACAAGGAGGCAGATGAGGGAGGGTTTGTTGAAGCAGAGTAGAATAGATCTAGTGTTAGTACAGGGAGAGTCTATTAGGTATCTAGATAGAATAAGACATCAGGGGAATAGTTTTAGTGATCATGATGGTGTTAGATTTAGAATCAAAGTAGGGGTGAGGAAGTAGGGGGGGGGATGTGGGTATTAAATGCAGGGTACCTAAGGGAGGAAGAATATGAGCAACAGATTAGAGAGCTTCTAGATCGAGAGAAGGAGAAAAGGCAGGAGCACATAGCGAATAACAGGGTGGATGATAATATAGGTGAGAGATGGGAGAAGATGAAGGATAAAATTAAATCAATTAGTATTAGGTATGGTAAGAAAAGGAAGCGGAAAATGATGAGGGAGGAGGAGATGTTGAGAGAAAGATTGAGGGAGGAGTTGAGTAGAGCGGAGGATGATGAGCGATACAGTATGGAAAAATATATACAGGTAAAGATGGAGTTAGAGCGGTATGAGAGGGAGAAGTGTAGAGGAGCAATCTTGAGGAGTAAAGCAAAATATGCATTGGAGGGTGAACGGTGCACTGGGTTTTTCCTAGGTTTGGAGAAAAGTAAGCAGAGTAGGACATACATACATGAGATCAAGAATAAAGAGGGAGAAGTAACAGCGGACTTTGTGGAGATACTGGAGAGGGTGCAGGAGTTTTATGGAGAGTTGTATAAGAGGGGGAGAGTAGAAGAGGAAAGTATAGAGGAAGTGTTAAGCAGTGTGGAAGGTAGCCTGAGTATGGAGGACAAGAAATGGTGTGATATGGATATAAATGTGAAAGAGGTTTCAGAGGCGATAGAAGGATTATGTAGTGGGAGGAGTCCGGGGAGCGATGGGATAGGGATAGAACTTTACAAAGCATACAAAACTGAGATCGCACCAATTCTAGTGGAGGTGTTTAAGGGGATAGAGAGGACAGGAGTGGTACAGGATAGGATGGTAGAGGGCGTTATAGCTATAGTATATAAGAAAAAGGGAAGTAAACTGGATTTAGGAAATTATAGGCCAATCAGCCTACTGAATGTGGATTATAAAATACTGACCAAAGTTTTAGCAAATAGGGTGAAGAGGGTGGCGGGAGAGGTGGTTCAACCAACGCAAAGCTACAGCATACCGGGCAGGGACATAGCGGATACAGTAGGTACAGTTAGAGATGTAATAGAATATATGAAGAGGGACGGGAGAGGAGGAGTCGTGGTGGGGATGGATTGGAATAAGGCATTTGATAGGGTGGAGCATGAATTTTTGTTTAGGGTGTTGGAGAGGTTTGGGTTTGGGGAGAGATTGGTGGGTTGGGTGAGAAGATTATACGGGAGCGCAAAGAGTTGTGTAAAGGTGAATGGAGTCCTAACGGATAGTTTTGAGATAGGGAGGTCGGTGAGGCAGGGTTGTCCCCTGTCAGCATTACTGTATGCGATAGCAGTAGAGCCCCTAGCTTCGTTGATCAAGAGGGATCCGCGGGTGGAAGGTATTACACTACCATACGGGGGTGTGTGTGTTATAAATCAATATGCGGATGACACAACAATCACGGTGAAGGGGGTGGATAGTGTTAAAAGGGTATTGGAACTGGTGGAGAAATATGAGAGAGCAGCAGGTGCAAAACTAAATAAAGACAAATCTGAAATAATGTATATAGGCAGGACAGAGAGAGTGGACGTAGGGTTAAGGGTGGAGGAAAGGTATATGAAAGTGTTGGGAGTACATTTGGGGGTGGAATGTAAGGAGGCGACAGATGCCACTTGGACCGGGGTGATTAACAAAATAAGAACTGTGTGTGGAAGGTGGAGAGCAAGGAAGTTGAAACTAAAAGGGAAAGTAATTGTGGTAAACAGCTTGTTGCTGTCAGTGTGTGTATATGTGATGAATGTACTTGAAATGCCAGAGTGGGTAATGATTGATTTGAACAAAATTGTCTGCGACTTTATCTGGGAGGGAAAGGGAGTAAAAATTGCACAGAAAACATTAGTGGGGAAAAGCTGGGAGGGAGGGCTAAATTTGATGGACCTTGAAATAAAAAAGGCAGCTCTGAGAATAAAGACTGTGAAAAAATATTTGGTGGGCAGATGGAACTACGGGTGGAAGGAGTTCCTGAAGAAATACGTGGAAGATGTGGGAGGTATAGGGGAGTACGGGTGGTACATGGGCTTCAAACAGTCAATGACAGTAGGAATACCAGGATTTTATAGAGAGGTGTTTGAGGCGTGGAGGAGGTTTTTACCAAAGGTAGAGTACGAATGTGAAGGTGCACAACTGTTTGTGAATTTACCACTGTTCTTAAATGAAAGAGTTAAACACAATGGGAAAACGTTGTATGAACCTAAATTTATGGAAGGGGGGATCAAGCAAATTAAGGACATCATGTACGAGGTGATCCCTGGGTTTCTAAGGGGGAACTGCATCTATGATGCTGTGTGTGAGTTGGAGGGAATGGAAAACAGGGAGAAGGTACAAAAATATACGAGAGGATCAAAGCAAGTATACCTTTGGAGTGGACCACTAGCATCGACAGGGCGTGTGTGAGCAATAGAGAAGGACGTATGCCTGAGTGGTATAGAGTGGAGAATGGGAAGAAATGTAAAATGAAGAGCATGAATGTGAAAAAAGTGTACAGATGGTTGATTGTTGACGTGTTAAAGGAGCCGGCTGCAGAGAAAGTTTGGAGCAGAATGTTTGTGGATATGGATGTGAAGAAAATATGGTCAAATGCCAACATTAAATACAATAGCATAGAGTGTGAGAACAATGACTTCCTGATCAAACACAACAGAATTTACACAAATGTGGTGCTGAACAAAATTAATAATGAGGTTGACGTGATGTGTGATGTTTGTAAAAGTGGTCATGAGAGCTTTTTGCATTATTTTTTGGACTGTGATGACTTGGTTGATTTTTTTGCGTTTTTAAAAGGACTGCTAAAGGACAACTGGAATATAAAGCTGGACTTGGGAGAGGGATGGAGGGTCTTGTTTATGTTCGGTTTGTTTGAAAAAAAGAGAGAAGTAAATCTTTGTTTGATTAATTTTGTTTTGAGCCATGCCAGACTTGCAGTCGTTTATAGAAGGAACTACGCACACTTTGAGGGCCGGAAGGTAAATGTGACTGATATATTCAAAGCATTGATGAAGAGGGATATTGGACTGGTGTGCAGGTATGGAGGGGATGAGGTGCAGAGCTTTTTTATGAGTGGCAATAAGCTCCTTTATGAGGGGGAAGGACGGGAGATTAACTTTAACTGGTGAAAAGGTGGGAATTGACGTCTCTTTGTGTTGTAACTGTGTGGGGAATGGGAATGGGTTTTGCCTGCACACGGCTTTGTGAAAGGCGGTTTAAGGGGACTGTAAATGTGTATATTGAATTGTGGAATAACGACCATGTAAACCTGTGAATTGAAATCAAATAAAAAGAGAAAAAAAAAAAAAACACGCCCGATCTCGTCCGATCTCGGAAGCTAAGCAGGGTCGGGCCTGGTTAGTACTTGGATGGGAGACCGCCTGGGAATACCAGGTGCTGTAAGCTTTTTCACTTTGCCGCTGCTTCAGCGGGTAGACAGTTTTGAAAAAGAGAGCAGCTCGTCTCTGCACTTTGAAATGTGTCATTTGCACTCATTTACTTACTTATTTTTAGCCCAACCCTTTTCCTAAACCTAACCCAGTAGTTTTGTTGCCTGAACCTAACCAAAGGATGACTGCTTCACAACGTTACCCACGCGTTTAACCTCATGTGACTCAAGTCAGGTGACTCACTTCGTGTGATTTATGTCACATTGTTAAGGGTCCGGTACGCCTGTCCCTTCAACTTATGTGGTTTTGGGACAACTGACAAGGGACCTCTTTTGTCGTGTAGGTATGAGGACATGTTGCAGCATTGGTTGTGTTTCCTCGACATCTACTGTTGCTACCTCTTTAGACAAAGCCGAGGTTACAGCATCTTTAAAAGGGATGCTCCTGCGGGCCCCTGTGGCTTACGGCCATACCACCCTGAACACGCCCGATCTCGTCCGATCTCGGAAGCTAAGCAGGGTCGGGCCTGGTTAGTACTTGGATGGGAGACCGCCTGGGAATACCAGGTGCTGTAAGCTTTTTCACTTTGCCGCTGCTTCAGCGGGTAGACAGTTTTGAAAAAGAGAGCAGCTCGTCTCTGCACTTTGAAATGTGTCATTTGCACTCATTTACTTACTTATTTTTAGCCCAACCCTTTTCCTAAACCTAACCCAGTAGTTTTGTTGCCTGAACCTAACCAAAGGATGACTGCTTCACAACGTTACCCACGCGTTTAACCTCATGTGACTCAAGTCAGGTGACTCACTTCATGTGATTTATGTCACATTGTTAAGGGTCCGGTACGCCTGTCCCTTCAACTTATGTGGTTTTGGGACAACTGACAAGGGACCTCTTTTGTCGTGTAGGTATGAGGACATGTTGCAGCATTGGTTGTGTTTCCTCGACATCTACTGTTGCTACCTCTTTAGACAAAGCCGAGGTTACAGCATCTTTAAAAGGGATGCTCCTGCGGGCCCCTGTGGCTTACGGCCATACCACCCTGAACACGCCCGATCTCGTCCGATCTCGGAAGCTAAGCAGGGTCGGGCCTGGTTAGTACTTGGATGGGAGACCGCCTGGGAATACCAGGTGCTGTAAGCTTTTTCACTTTGCCGCTGCTTCAGCGGGTAGACAGTTTTGAAAAAGAGAGCAGCTCGTCTCTGCACTTTGAAATGTGTCATTTGCACTCATTTACTTACTTATTTTTAGCCCAACCCTTTTCCTAAACCTAACCCAGTAGTTTTGTTGCCTGAACCTAACCAAAGGATGACTGCTTCACAACGTTACCCACGCGTTTAACCTCATGTGACTCAAGTCAGGTGACTCACTTCATGTGATTTATGTCACATTGTTAAGGGTCCGGTACGCCTGTCCCTTCAACTTATGTGGTTTTGGGACAACTGACAAGGGACCTCTTTTGTCGTGTAGGTATGAGGACATGTTGCAGCATTGGTTGTGTTTCCTCGACATCTACTGTTGCTACCTCTTTAGACAAAGCCGAGGTTACAGCATCTTTAAAAGGGATGCTCCTGCGGGCCCCTGTGGCTTACGGCCATACCACCCTGAACACGCCCGATCTCGTCCGATCTCGGAAGCTAAGCAGGGTCGGGCCTGGTTAGTACTTGGATGGGAGACCGCCTGGGAATACCAGGTGCTGTAAGCTTTTTCACTTTGCCGCTGCTTCAGCGGGTAGACAGTTTTGAAAAAGAGAGCAGCTCGTCTCTGCACTTTGAAATGTGTCATTTGCACTCATTTACTTACTTATTTTTAGCCCAACCCTTTTCCTAAACCTAACCCAGTAGTTTTGTTGCCTGAACCTAACCAAAGGATGACTGCTTCACAACGTTACCCACGCGTTTAACCTCATGTGACTCAAGTCAGGTGACTCACTTCATGTGATTTATGTCACATTGTTAAGGGTCCGGTACGCCTGTCCCTTCAACTTATGTGGTTTTGGGACAACTGACAAGGGACCTCTTTTGTCGTGTAGGTATGAGGACATGTTGCAGCATTGGTTGTGTTTCCTCGACATCTACTGTTGCTACCTCTTTAGACAAAGCCGAGGTTACAGCATCTTTAAAAGGGATGCTCCTGCGGGCCCCTGTGGCTTACGGCCATACCACCCTGAACACGCCCGATCTCGTCCGATCTCGGAAGCTAAGCAGGGTCGGGCCTGGTTAGTACTTGGATGGGAGACCGCCTGGGAATACCAGGTGCTGTAAGCTTTTTCACTTTGCCGCTGCTTCAGCGGGTAGACAGTTTTGAAAAAGAGAGCAGCTCGTCTCTGCACTTTGAAATGTGTCATTTGCACTCATTTACTTACTTATTTTTAGCCCAACCCTTTTCCTAAACCTAACCCAGTAGTTTTGTTGCCTGAACCTAACCAAAGGATGACTGCTTCACAACGTTACCCACGCGTTTAACCTCATGTGACTCAAGTCAGGTGACTCACTTCATGTGATTTATGTCACATTGTTAAGGGTCCGGTACGCCTGTCCCTTCAACTTATGTGGTTTTGGGACAACTGACAAGGGACCTCTTTTGTCGTGTAGGTATGAGGACATGTTGCAGCATTGGTTGTGTTTCCTCGACATCTACTGTTGCTACCTCTTTAGACAAAGCCGAGGTTACAGCATCTTTAAAAGGGATGCTCCTGCGGGCCCCTGTGGCTTACGGCCATACCACCCTGAACACGCCCGATCTCGTCCGATCTCGGAAGCTAAGCAGGGTCGGGCCTGGTTAGTACTTGGATGGGAGACCGCCTGGGAATACCAGGTGCTGTAAGCTTTTTCACTTTGCCGCTGCTTCAGCGGGTAGACAGTTTTGAAAAAGAGAGCAGCTCGTCTCTGCACTTTGAAATGTGTCATTTGCACTCATTTACTTACTTATTTTTAGCCCAACCCTTTTCCTAAACCTAACCCAGTAGTTTTGTTGCCTGAACCTAACCAAAGGATGACTGCTTCACAACGTTACCCACGCGTTTAACCTCATGTGACTCAAGTCAGGTGACTCACTTCATGTGATTTATGTCACATTGTTAAGGGTCCGGTACGCCTGTCCCTTCAACTTATGTGGTTTTGGGACAACTGACAAGGGACCTCTTTTGTCGTGTAGGTATGAGGACATGTTGCAGCATTGGTTGTGTTTCCTCGACATCTACTGTTGCTACCTCTTTAGACAAAGCCGAGGTTACAGCATCTTTAAAAGGGATGCTCCTGCGGGCCCCTGTGGCTTACGGCCATACCACCCTGAACACGCCCGATCTCGTCCGATCTCGGAAGCTAAGCAGGGTCGGGCCTGGTTAGTACTTGGATGGGAGACCGCCTGGGAATACCAGGTGCTGTAAGCTTTTTCACTTTGCCGCTGCTTCAGCGGGTAGACAGTTTTGAAAAAGAGAGCAGCTCGTCTCTGCACTTTGAAATGTGTCATTTGCACTCATTTACTTACTTATTTTTAGCCCAACCCTTTTCCTAAACCTAACCCAGTAGTTTTGTTGCCTGAACCTAACCAAAGGATGACTGCTTCACAACGTTACCCACGCGTTTAACCTCATGTGACTCAAGTCAGGTGACTCACTTCATGTGATTTATGTCACATTGTTAAGGGTCCGGTACGCCTGTCCCTTCAACTTATGTGGTTTTGGGACAACTGACAAGGGACCTCTTTTGTCGTGTAGGTATGAGGACATGTTGCAGCATTGGTTGTGTTTCCTCGACATCTACTGTTGCTACCTCTTTAGACAAAGCCGAGGTTACAGCATCTTTAAAAGGGATGCTCCTGCGGGCCCCTGTGGCTTACGGCCATACCACCCTGAACACGCCCGATCTCGTCCGATCTCGGAAGCTAAGCAGGGTCGGGCCTGGTTAGTACTTGGATGGGAGACCGCCTGGGAATACCAGGTGCTGTAAGCTTTTTCACTTTGCCGCTGCTTCAGCGGGTAGACAGTTTTGAAAAAGAGAGCAGCTCGTCTCTGCACTTTGAAATGTGTCATTTGCACTCATTTACTTACTTATTTTTAGCCCAACCCTTTTCCTAAACCTAACCCAGTAGTTTTGTTGCCTGAACCTAACCAAAGGATGACTGCTTCACAACGTTACCCACGCGTTTAACCTCATGTGACTCAAGTCAGGTGACTCACTTCATGTGATTTATGTCACATTGTTAAGGGTCCGGTACGCCTGTCCCTTCAACTTATGTGGTTTTGGGACAACTGACAAGGGACCTCTTTTGTCGTGTAGGTATGAGGACATGTTGCAGCATTGGTTGTGTTTCCTCGACATCTACTGTTGCTACCTCTTTAGACAAAGCCGAGGTTACAGCATCTTTAAAAGGGATGCTCCTGCGGGCCCCTGTGGCTTACGGCCATACCACCCTGAACACGCCCGATCTCGTCCGATCTCGGAAGCTAAGCAGGGTCGGGCCTGGTTAGTACTTGGATGGGAGACCGCCTGGGAATACCAGGTGCTGTAAGCTTTTTCACTTTGCCGCTGCTTCAGCGGGTAGACAGTTTTGAAAAAGAGAGCAGCTCGTCTCTGCACTTTGAAATGTGTCATTTGCACTCATTTACTTACTTATTTTTAGCCCAACCCTTTTCCTAAACCTAACCCAGTAGTTTTGTTGCCTGAACCTAACCAAAGGATGACTGCTTCACAACGTTACCCACGCGTTTAACCTCATGTGACTCAAGTCAGGTGACTCACTTCATGTGATTTATGTCACATTGTTAAGGGTCCGGTACGCCTGTCCCTTCAACTTATGTGGTTTTGGGACAACTGACAAGGGACCTCTTTTGTCGTGTAGGTATGAGGACATGTTGCAGCATTGGTTGTGTTTCCTCGACATCTACTGTTGCTACCTCTTTAGACAAAGCCGAGGTTACAGCATCTTTAAAAGGGATGCTCCTGCGGGCCCCTGTGGCTTACGGCCATACCACCCTGAACACGCCCGATCTCGTCCGATCTCGGAAGCTAAGCAGGGTCGGGCCTGGTTAGTACTTGGATGGGAGACCGCCTGGGAATACCAGGTGCTGTAAGCTTTTTCACTTTGCCGCTGCTTCAGCGGGTAGACAGTTTTGAAAAAGAGAGCAGCTCGTCTCTGCACTTTGAAATGTGTCATTTGCACTCATTTACTTACTTATTTTTAGCCCAACCCTTTTCCTAAACCTAACCCAGTAGTTTTGTTGCCTGAACCTAACCAAAGGATGACTGCTTCACAACGTTACCCACGCGTTTAACCTCATGTGACTCAAGTCAGGTGACTCACTTCATGTGATTTATGTCACATTGTTAAGGGTCCGGTACGCCTGTCCCTTCAACTTATGTGGTTTTGGGACAACTGACAAGGGACCTCTTTTGTCGTGTAGGTATGAGGACATGTTGCAGCATTGGTTGTGTTTCCTCGACATCTACTGTTGCTACCTCTTTAGACAAAGCCGAGGTTACAGCATCTTTAAAAGGGATGCTCCTGCGGGCCCCTGTGGCTTACGGCCATACCACCCTGAACGCGCCCGATCTCGTCCGATCTCGGAAGCTAAGCAGGGTCGGGCCTGGTTAGTACTTGGATGGGAGACCGCCTGGGAATACCAGGTGCTGTAAGCTTTTTCACTTTGCCGCTGCTTCAGCGGGTAGACAGTTTTGAAAAAGAGAGCAGCTCGTCTCTGCACTTTGAAATGTGTCATTTGCACTCATTTACTTACTTATTTTTAGCCCAACCCTTTTCCTAAACCTAACCCAGTAGTTTTGTTGCCTGAACCTAACCAAAGGATGACTGCTTCACAACGTTACCCACGCGTTTAACCTCATGTGACTCAAGTCAGGTGACTCACTTCATGTGATTTATGTCACATTGTTAAGGGTCCGGTACGCCTGTCCCTTCAACTTATGTGGTTTTGGGACAACTGACAAGGGACCTCTTTTGTCGTGTAGGTATGAGGACATGTTGCAGCATTGGTTGTGTTTCCTCGACATCTACTGTTGCTACCTCTTTAGACAAAGCCGAGGTTACAGCATCTTTAAAAGGGATGCTCCTGCGGGCCCCTGTGGCTTACGGCCATACCACCCTGAACACGCCCGATCTCGTCCGATCTCGGAAGCTAAGCAGGGTCGGGCCTGGTTAGTACTTGGATGGGAGACCGCCTGGGAATACCAGGTGCTGTAAGCTTTTTCACTTTGCCGCTGCTTCAGCGGGTAGACAGTTTTGAAAAAGAGAGCAGCTCGTCTCTGCACTTTGAAATGTGTCATTTGCACTCATTTACTTACTTATTTTTAGCCCAACCCTTTTCCTAAACCTAACCCAGTAGTTTTGTTGCCTGAACCTAACCAAAGGATGACTGCTTCACAACGTTACCCACGCGTTTAACCTCATGTGACTCAAGTCAGGTGACTCACTTCATGTGATTTATGTCACATTGTTAAGGGTCCGGTACGCCTGTCCCTTCAACTTATGTGGTTTTGGGACAACTGACAAGGGACCTCTTTTGTCGTGTAGGTATGAGGACATGTTGCAGCATTGGTTGTGTTTCCTCGACATCTACTGTTGCTACCTCTTTAGACAAAGCCGAGGTTACAGCATCTTTAAAAGGGATGCTCCTGCGGGCCCCTGTGGCTTACGGCCATACCACCCTGAACACGCCCGATCTCGTCCGATCTCGGAAGCTAAGCAGGGTCGGGCCTGGTTAGTACTTGGATGGGAGACCGCCTGGGAATACCAGGTGCTGTAAGCTTTTTCACTTTGCCGCTGCTTCAGCGGGTAGACAGTTTTGAAAAAGAGAGCAGCTCGTCTCTGCACTTTGAAATGTGTCATTTGCACTCATTTACTTACTTATTTTTAGCCCAACCCTTTTCCTAAACCTAACCCAGTAGTTTTGTTGCCTGAACCTAACCAAAGGATGACTGCTTCACAACGTTACCCACGCGTTTAACCTCATGTGACTCAAGTCAGGTGACTCACTTCATGTGATTTATGTCACATTGTTAAGGGTCCGGTACGCCTGTCCCTTCAACTTATGTGGTTTTGGGACAACTGACAAGGGACCTCTTTTGTCGTGTAGGTATGAGGACATGTTGCAGCATTGGTTGTGTTTCCTCGACATCTACTGTTGCTACCTCTTTAGACAAAGCCGAGGTTACAGCATCTTTAAAAGGGATGCTCCTGCGGGCCCCTGTGGCTTACGGCCATACCACCCTGAACGCGCCCGATCTCGTCCGATCTCGGAAGCTAAGCAGGGTCGGGCCTGGTTAGTACTTGGATGGGAGACCGCCTGGGAATACCAGGTGCTGTAAGCTTTTTCACTTTGCCGCTGCTTCAGCGGGTAGACAGTTTTGAAAAAGAGAGCAGCTCGTCTCTGCACTTTGAAATGTGTCATTTGCACTCATTTACTTACTTATTTTTAGCCCAACCCTTTTCCTAAACCTAACCCAGTAGTTTTGTTGCCTGAACCTAACCAAAGGATGACTGCTTCACAACGTTACCCACGCGTTTAACCTCATGTGACTCAAGTCAGGTGACTCACTTCATGTGATTTATGTCACATTGTTAAGGGTCCGGTACGCCTGTCCCTTCAACTTATGTGGTTTTGGGACAACTGACAAGGGACCTCTTTTGTCGTGTAGGTATGAGGACATGTTGCAGCATTGGTTGTGTTTCCTCGACATCTACTGTTGCTACCTCTTTAGACAAAGCCGAGGTTACAGCATCTTTAAAAGGGATGCTCCTGCGGGCCCTGTGGCTTACGGCCAACCACCCTGAACGCCCGATCTCGTCCGATCTCGGAAGCTAAGCAGGGTCGGGCCTGGTTAGTACTTGGATGGGAGACCGCCTGGGAATACCAGGTGCTGTAAGCTTTTTCACTTTGCCGCTGCTTCAGCGGGTAGACAGTTTTGAAAAAGAGAGCAGCTCGTCTCTGCACTTTGAAATGTGTCATTTGCACTCATTTACTTACTTATTTTTAGCCCAACCCTTTCCTAAACCTAACCCAGTAGTTTTGTTGCCTGAACCTAACCAAAGGATGACTGCTTCACAACGTTACCCACGCGTTTAACCTCATGTGACTCAAGTCAGGTGACTCACTTCATGTGATTTATGTCACATTGTTAAGGGTCCGGTACGCCTGTCCCTTCAACTTATGTGGTTTTGGGACAACTGACAAGGGACCTCTTTTGTCGTGTAGGTATGAGGACATGTTGCAGCATTGGTTGTGTTTCCTCGACATCTACTGTTGCTACCTCTTTAGACAAAGCCGAGGTTACAGCATCTTTAAAAGGGATGCTCCTGCGGGCCCCTGTGGCTTACGGCCATACCACCCTGAAACGCCGATCTCGTCCGATCTCGGAAGCTAAGCAGGGTCGGGCCTGGTTAGTACTTGGATGGGAGACCGCCTGGGAATACCAGGTGCTGTAAGCTTTTTCACTTTGCCGCTGCTTCAGCGGGTAGACAGTTTTGAAAAAGAGAGCAGCTCGTCTCTGCACTTTGAAATGTGTCATTTGCACTCATTTACTTACTTATTTTTAGCCCAACCCTTTTCCTAAACCTAACCCAGTAGTTTTGTTGCCTGAACCTAACCAAAGGATGACTGCTTCACAACGTACCCACGCGTTTAACCTCATGTGACTCAAGTCAGGTGACTCACTTCATGTGATTTATGTCACATTGTTAAGGGTCCGGTACGCCTGTCCCTTCAACTTATGTGGTTTTGGGACAACTGACAAGGGACCTCTTTGTCGTGTAGGTATGAGGACATGTTGCAGCATTGGTTGTGTTTCTCGACATACTGTTGCTACCTCTTTAGACAAAGCCGAGGTTACAGCATCTTTAAAAGGGATGCTCCTGCGGGCCCCTGTGGCTTACGGCCTACCACCTGAACGCGCCCGATCTCGTCCGATCTCGGAAGCTAAGCAGGGTCGGGCCTGGTTAGTACTTGGATGGGAGACCGCCTGGGAATACCAGGTGCTGTAAGCTTTTCACTTGCCGCTGCTTCAGCGGGTAGGACAGTTTTGAAAAAGAGAGCAGCTCGTCTCTGCACTTTGAAATGTGTCATTTGCACTACTTACTTATTTTTAGCCCAACCCTTTCCTAAACCTAACCCAGTAGTTTTGTGCCTGAACCTAACCAAAGGATGACTGCTTCAAACGTTACCCACGCGTTTAACCTCATGTGACTCAAGTCAGGTGACTCACTTCATGTGATTTATGTCAACATTGTTAAGGGTCCGGTACGCCTGTCCCTTCAACTTATGTGGTTTTGGGACAACTGACAAGGGACCTCTTTGCGTGTAGGTATGAGGATGTTGCAGCATTGGTTGTGTTCCTCGACATATACTGTTGCTACTTTAGACAAAGCCGAGGTACAGCATCTTTAAAAGGGATGTCCTGCGGGCCCTGTGGCTTACGGCCATACCACCCTGAACCGCCCGATCGTCCGATCTCGGAAGCTAAGCAGGGTCGGGCCTGGTTAGTACTTGGAGGGAGACCGCCGGGAATACCAGGTGCTGTAAGCTTTTTCACTTTGCCGTGCTTCAGCGGGTAGACAGTTTTGAAAAAGAGAGCAGCTCCGTCTGCACTTGAAATGTGTCATTTGCACTCACTTACTTACTTATTTTAGGCCCAACCCTTTCCTAAACCTAACCCAGTAGTTTGTGCCTGAACCTAACCAAAGGATGACTGCTTCACAACGTTACCCACGCGGTTAAACCTCATGTGACTCAAGTCAGGTGACTCATTCATGTGATTTATGTCACATGTTAAGGGTCCGGTAGCCTGTCCCTTCAACTTATGTGGTTTTGGGACAACTGACAAGGGACTCTTTTGTCGTGTAGGTATGAGGACATGTTGCAGCATTGGTGTGTTCCTCGACATCTACTGTTGCTACCTCTTTAGACAAAGCCGAGGTTACAGCATCTTTAAAAGGGATGCTCCTGCGGCCCTGTGGCTTACGGCCATACCACCCTGAACGCCCGATCTCGTCGATCTCGGAAGCTAAGCGGGTCGGGCCTGGTTAGTACTTGGATGGGAGACCGCCTGGGAATACCAGGTGCTGTAAGCTTTTCACTTTGCGCTGCTTCAGCGGGTAGACAGTTTTGAAAAAGAGAGCAGCTCGTCTCGCACTTTGAAATGTGTCATTTGCACTCATTTACTTACTTATTTTAGCCCAACCCTTTCCTAAACCTAACCCAGTAGTTTGTTGCCTGAACCTAACCAAAGGATGACTGCTTCACAACGTTACCCACGCGTTTAACTCATGTGACTCAAGTCAGGGACTCACTTCATGTGATTATGTCACATTGTAAGGGTCGGTACGCCTGTCCCTTCAACTTATGTGGTTTTGGGACAACTGACAAGGGACCTCTTTTGTCGTGTAGGTATGAGGACATGTTGCAGCATTGGTGTGTTCCTCGACATTACTGTTGCTACTCTTTAGACAAAGCCGAGGTTACAGCATCTTTAAAAGGGATGCCCTGCGGGCCCCTGTGGCTTACGGCCATACCACCCTGAACAGCCCGCGTCGATCTCGGAAGCTAAGCAGGGTCGGGCCTGGTTAGTACTGGATGGGAGACCGCCTGGGAATACCAGGTGCTGTAAGCTTTTTCACTTTGCCGGCTGCTTCAGCGGGTAGACAGTTTTGAAAAGAGAGCAGCTCGTCTCTGCACTTGAAATGTGTCATTTGCACTCATTTACTTACTTATTTTTAGCCCACAACCCTTTTCCTAAACCTAACCCAGTAGTTTTGTTGCCTGAACCTAACCAAAGGATGACTGCTTCACAACGTTACCCACGCGTTAACCTCATGTGACTCAAGTCAGGTGACTCACTTCATGTGATTTATGTCACATTGTAAGGGTCCGG
>NW_024043155.1:0-36786 GCF_014851395.1 Micropterus salmoides | reverse complement strand
TTCAGTTTGATCTGGACCGAGACTACCTCTTTTCGTTGGACCAAATTTATTTGGTCCGGAACTGTTGTCCAGGGGAGGTTTCACACCTGCAATTTTGGTTTGGATCAAACTGAAAAGTCTGAAAGTCTGGAACAAACGAAGTTGGTGTGAAAGCCCCGTTAAACTCTTTTCTCTTGTTTATGTAGGTTTGCAAGGAGAGAAGGGAGAGAGAGGCTCTCAAGGAACTGGAGTCAGAGGACAGAGAGGCCCAAGTGGGCCACCAGGTAACACAGTTGGTCTTTTTCTCCCTTTTCATGGCTAAAATAGCTAGATTTTTCACGAGAAAGTTGTTGTTCTGCGGTTCTCTTACAACTTCAATTTTACACTAAAACACAGTTTCACAGTGACAGCTTTTTTGTGCATAGTTAGTCCAGTTAAAATGACACATTCCAGCTAGAAGCCAAAATTTACCTACAATATTTGTGTCTCAGGGACTTTGGTTTGGGCAGCTGCACCGCATAAATTCTTTGGAGGGACCCCAAACACATTCCCATTTTTTTCTTTCTCAAAGATTTATGTCTCGTGAATACTGACCTTCTCCAAACACTGTGCACATCTGATCTACAGTAAATGGAAAGTATTTACGTTCATCATTCAGGAGAGAATTTCTGTGACTAGCGTTTAGAAAATCTTGACTCAGTTTTTAGTCAAGGTCATGATGCAATTTTAGAAACAATTGTTGAAGAATGTTATTAGGCTGATATGTCAGTTTGAAAGAGTACATATCCTTTCCTCAATGCCAATTAATATCCAGTATGTTTTCTCTAAAACGCTCACCACTTCAGAAGAATTTCTTTCCCTCGGGAAGCTATTGCAAAACAACAGGAACCTTCTATTGATGTCTACCCCACAACACCAAACACTGACATGTCTGTTTCTGTGAATGAAGTGAGAAACAACTGAGGACTGATGACTCAGACTCACTTTTGTGTGTGTGTGTGTGTGTGTGTACTGTATGTGTGTGGGTGAGAAGCAGATTGTTGTACAATGAGCTCTCTTTGGTGGCTTCATTGACTACACATGGGCTCACTTAAGGGAGAGAAAAGAGTGAGGGGGAAAATTCCATCTTAAGTTTTCACCGTCTAGACAGATGGGGCCGGGGGGGGGGGGGGGGGGGGTTACTCCACTCAACCCCAGACTTTTTTTTTCCTTGATCAAACTTTTTAATTGAGCCACTGAAAATTTAAATTACAGCCCCCTGTTACCCCCACAAAAAAATCACTGAAGATTTACGGGTGATGTCAGTGGGTTTTTGTTCTGAGCTCCAGAGACCTTACAGACTGGCCTTATTTACCTCTTCTCTCTCCTTTGCAGGGCCACCAGGAGAGTCTAGAACGGGACCCCCAGGTCCTTCTGGCTCCGCTGGGCCTCGTGGCCCTCCAGGTCGCCAGGGTACTCCAGGGGTGAGGGGACCACCAGGACCCCCTGGATATTGCGACTCTTCTCAGTGTGTTGGCATTCCTTACAATGGACAAGGATACACAGGTACACTCAACACTGTCTAGGTCCTGCATGCTACTACATTAGATAAAAGAGTATGTGTATGCAAGTGTATGCATACTAATTACATTTGCAACTCCGTGCACTACTACTTTGATAATGTATGGAGATATAAATGTAAGTGTTCCAGAGTATTTATTTTTTTAAAGAACGCTCTTACAACTTATTTCCAAAAGAAGTTCAACTGACTGTTCACTAAGCCCCTCCTCGCTTACCATGGCTATAGACCAGACTGGGGAGGCATCGTGAGGTAGCAGGCAAGGTAGCAAAACAACTATTAGACATTTCTATGTCTAATACATACAAACTTAACAAGATAACATTAGCTTCATGAGTGGATTGGAAGCTAAATGTCCGAGGCAAAAAAATCAGGATCCTTGATGTAAAAAACATGGAAATAAAGAACTACTTTAGCAGTCCCGTTTTACTGCTTAGCTTAGGCAACTTGGACATGGGTTTATGCTGTTGTGTCACTGTTAGTAGTAAGCTAGTTAGCTTAGTAACATAGTAACTTAGCTCATCTTAGTAAAATAGTAACTTAGCTAACATAAACGCTGTTTGATCTATTCCTTACACTTTTACTCTTGTACGTATTTGTGTTTTTTGAAAGGCTAAAAAAAAAGACCCCAAACTCCAAACTCTTTATGTGATTCTACAGCTCCACTGCTTGGTTACCATTGCTAAGCTAGGATTTGACAATCGCTGTTTAGGGTTGGGGTTTAGTGAACAGTCACTTTGGAGCCACTATATTCCAATACCTCCATACATTTGATGTACAATTTTAAAACTGGCATGTAAAGCATTCTAGCTAGTGGTGAATGATGACTTGCATTAAATCATATAAGATGCTTATAACTTTGTCCCACAGAGAAAACTCACACCCTCTTTGAACTATTTTCAGGTTTGGCATAGTAAACGTTCTAAGTCATCTGTGCCACTTACACTTTGAAGTCCTGTTTCTGAGATGTTTGCCCATTTGCTATGGGGCATGTAAGGATAATCACCATGGACATACTTATTGAACATTTAAAACATTACAAAAGCCAAAAAACAGAATGGAGCAGTACTGGCACTAACATCATCTCACAGCTACAAGCTACAGTGATGGCAACCTGCTGGCCTGTTTGCATCTTGAACCACAAACCGTTGGGAGAAAAAAACAAAAAAAAGCAGAGACTGAATATTTCTACGAAGGACGGAGCATGTACAAACACCACCCAAAACAACTACTAACAAAGAGGATTTTATAAAGGAAAGCAATATTAATGTGGAGGTGATATGTGTAAATAAAACTAATTTTTGTGCCTTGTAAATGATTGTATGAACCAGGACGTTTCACTAAAAATCAAGTTAACATCTGTATTGAGCTTGTGCCTCATAACCCTCTGCTTACTTACCACCAGCATAACCTCTGTTTACAACGCCTCAAGTGACTTAAACAGCTCTGTTCCAGACTGACGCATGTTCCACTTGTACTTTTAATCATCATGCTCTTTGTGTACGTTGGCCAGATCAGTGATAAATGTTGCTCTCTTGCCATTCCCATGTGTGTTTTGTAGTATCAGCTGGTTATTATACTACATCTTATTATCCAATAGCTTGATGGATTTTATTGTAAATGTCATCACAGCATTTGAAACTGTTTTTTATTTAGCTTTTTTGGTATTTTAGGAAGCAATAGTTTGACACAGGGAATTTTTTGGGAATTCCATAGTGCAATATAACTTAAATTGTGCATGTGAAAAGTTGGAGAAGCAACTCTTTTTTTTTTGATTGGCCGTCCCAAATATTTTTCTAGCTGACCGCTACCAGCCTGAACCTGAGGTAGTGTCTATACCTGTGGAACCAGCTGGAGAGTTTGAGACAATACAATCACCCGGTTACTCACGAAACCAACGAGGAAAGAGATCACTACCACAAAAAATACAGACACACTAGCATCATAGCTACAACAAGGAGTTATGTAATATTGAAACAACTTCCATGATCACATATGTGAGGATTGTGATGTGATTTTCAGAACAAAACTAGTACTTACATGGGTTTGATACCCCCAATACTGAACATATATTTTTCTGACATGAGAAAGTTTAGCAAGATGAATACAAACCTACATGTTTCGTTCATTACAAACCTGTGTGCTTGCTGAGTGTTCCCTTTAAGTGTCTGCTTGTAATATAACTGCAAGTGTTTATCGGACTCCAATGTGTAATGCACTAATCATTTGAAAACTGGGAGGACGTATGTCAAAGGAAATACAGTATGTATGTTTTTTAACACTTTCAGACAATGTCAAACTTCAGTATGTAAAGCTGTTTGAGATACTCCATCGGTAAAAAAAAAGGTAAATGAATTTGATCCCCAAAGATGTGTGCATTGTGATGTTTTCTTAGGCCTGTAAACCAAATGATAATCTGATTTATTGTAACAAACCAAGCTTGTTTGTTTTTTTTGTTTTGTTACCAAAGGTGGAATTGCATGTTTGTGTTGTATATTTACTGAGGATTTCTAAGTCAGAATATAGTTGTTGTTTTCTATCTATGGAGTTTTGATTTGGTTGCAAGACTATGGACATAGAATTGCTTTTCTCATGTTTTAACTGCACATTTTGTGAATTCCACACAGCCTTATTTTCTTATTTATTTCTGAAACAGAAGAGGCATTTTTCAATAAAACTACTGAAAATGTAGCATTTGTTTCAGCTCTCCAGTCATTTTTGTCTTGACAACTCTTTACCTTCTCGCAGTATCTGTAACATTTTGCTCCGGACTCATGTATTATTGAAAAACACCCTTCACACCACACTCCCCTCTAGATGAAACAGAGTTTATTTGATCTTGAGTGACAAAACCGGTTCTTCCCAACATTAGGCCTTGAGAAATACGCTTTGAAGTTTGAACATTCATTTATTTTGACAGCTAAAGATATTTTGCGCCATCAAGAATGTCAGTTCATGTCAAAGCAACAAGCAGAGAAAGGACAGAGTGTGAAAAATAGTCCACAATACCTAACTATTCCAACATGGGAATTGCTTCACGTCTTTAACATGCACCCAGTTCGCTTTCATCCTTTCAGGTTGTAATGATTATGCGTAGATTTCCAAGGGGAGGAAATAAATAAGACTGTTATCTGCTGTAGGACTGAGCAGATAACAGTCCTGGAAAAACTCACGCATTACCACCCATTAAGCATATCTAAAGGTGAAACAAGAGTATGAGGAAAGGAACAACTGACGCCATTTGTTTATTGTGATGAAGGGAAAGCATGTCTGAGGAGGAGTTCTGCACAAATGCCAGACATAATGACTGGGGGTGAGGTATGGAGGTCAAGATTACCACCACAAAAGGCCATGGGAGAAATCCTCTAGTAAACCCTTTAATTTGCTGCTCTTGTTTTCTAAAGTGCACACGCAATTTATGAACTAGCTTTGCAAAATCCCCTCAATTGGTCTTTAAATTGGAACCTCAAATAGATTTTATAGAAGTTCGTATGTCATGAGAGTCGGGAATTCTTCCAGGTAAAGTGCAGTATGAAAAGCTGTTACATGTTAGTCACAAGGAGGAGATGGAGGCGAGTCTGCAAAAGTATTTCACTTTCAGAAAAGAGCTTACATAAGAGTAAATGTGGAGAACACTGCCTGCCATGTAAATCTCCTTTTAACAGGTATGGGAGAACCCATAGCTCTGGTCTCATTGTGTGGCTTTTCTAAAAAGCTCCTCTGCATTTACAATAGTTAACTTACAGCAGCCCTCTCTGAGACACACTGGTCTTGTTGAAATAGATTTACACCTGTTATAAGTGATACACTGCTCACACTGTTTCTCAATATCAGACTCTGATTTTGTTCTAACATTATTCTATGACATTGTCCAAGACAATGATGCAGCCCCTAAGTCGCATTTATTTTTTTCCACAGCAAATCATAGCACGCATCCCTCTAAATTCTAAAAATCTCTCGTCGGCATAATACTATCCTCACTGTAACCCTGTCTAGTTTATGATTGCTCATTTCTTTGAGTTTGTTGACAATCCAGCGTGCATCTGTGTTCACTTTGTGGCAAGAGTTTCAAGTGGGCTGCGGTTGTTGCAGTTTTTTAACGAACTCCTGCTTTATTTCCAGTTGTCCCCTTGCAAACAGCAGACAATGTGTCTCTTCCACAGCAGTGGGTAGGACTATTGGTGGTGTTAGGCAGGTAGCATATAGTGGGTTTATCATTTTCTATACAGTGGCTGACGTTAATAGGAGCAATGAGACCAAATAAAAACCAAAACAACAAGGTGGAAAATGCTAAAATGCTTCATAGAGCTGAGGGGAAATGCAGAGTTTTGTGATTGTGATATTTGTCATTTGATCTATTGTTCATATAAAAATATAGTCTCTTCACCAGTCAAACCTGGGAACAATGTAAAACTCATATTGTCGATAAATGTAATCACAATGTCTAAACTTTCAAAGACTTTTCAAACTTTCAGTATGGCAGTAGCAAATTCATATCAAGCGTGTGATATGATATCAGCGTTGGCACGTCAAAACACTGACGTTCAAGGAAACAGCAATTCATTTTTTCATTTACCTTGGAGCTGCGTAACTGAGTAAAGGTTTCAAGAACACTGCAAGACATTTTCCTTGTATCTCTGTTAAACAATTTACGATTCATTTCATGGCATTAATCAAGCAGCCTAAATTTACGGGGAATCATTGAATAGTGTTTTGTATAGGTTCAGTGCGATAATAGAATGGAACCATGCATGTGCTTTGGGCAGCAGATGAGATAGGTTAGCCTGGTATTGAGAAGAAATCACAAGTGATTGAAAGTAGAATTTTATTTGGACTACGAAAGCATGAGAATTGGTGGGACAGGTAAATAATGGAGAGCACATGTTGTGGAATGTTATATTACCATATTTTTGTGAAAACATGTTAAAGCTCTGTTCATAATGTAACATGCTGTACAGTACATTGATCACTACAGTGCAGATCATACATACATATACAGAACACAGTCATGAAATGGCCTGCTGGCAAGGGAAGGCAAATCATTTACACTTTTTAAAGGAATTAAAGGAATAGTTTGTTGTAATACGTTTTTGTTTTTGCTGCAAGATTGACACCACTCTCATGCCCAGTGTGTACAGTTAATATGAAGCTACAGCTGGCAGCCAGTTAGCTTAGCTAAGTACAGAGACTGGAAACAGGGGAAACAGCTTGCCTGGCTCTGTCCAAAGGTAATAAAAACAGCCTACCAGCACCTTTAAAGTTCACTATTTAACGCATTTTATATATATCACAACTTCCGTGTTAAGACATAGGCTTGCTAGCTGTTTTCCCTATTTCCAGACTTTATGCTAAGCTAAGCTAACTTGCTGCTAGCTGCAGTACACAGGGTGACATCACATATGTAACATAAACTGACTGATTACATACAGTGCCTTTAAACTTACCAGCCACTTTATTAGGTACACCTTGCTAGTAGCCTTTCTGTCATCTCGAACCAGTCTGCCCAATATCCTCTGACCTCTAACATCAACAAGGCATTTTTGTCCACGCAACTGCTGCTCACTGGATATTCGGACCATTCTCTGTAAACCCTAGAGATGCGTGAAAATCCCAGTAGATCAGCAGTTTCTGAAATACTCAGATCAGCCCGTCCCATTCTGATGCTCAGTTTGAAATTCAGCAAGTTGCCTTGACCACGTCTACATGCCTAAATGCATTGAGCTATTTGTGTTAACAAGCAATTGAACAATACCTAATAAAGTGGCTGGTGAGTGTATAGAAGAGCTGAGGTTTCAAACCTACACTGGGATAAGGAGACAGATTGACCAATATGGGTCTTTGATGGCCAGTAGTAATAAAGCGTTTCTATTGGATGGCCTTTGCTTCAAGCCAAAATTCTGTTTTAATAGTATGGTTTAATTTATTTTTTTATTCCAAAAGATGATCCTCTGAATTTTACTTTTGGCAGTGTGGCCAAGCCTCTGGACCAGCCTTTTGATTATGTGACACTCCAAAAAAACTTTCCTATATATAGTATGTTAGTAGTAGTATAATTGATCATATCATACTGCATTTAACTTCAGCTTGGCTTTATCATGGCTTAGAAAGGATGCCACCGCACAAAGGGAACCAGGCACAAATGTATATAACTTGCTTGGCCTGAAGCAGCCACACATTAGAACAGAGAGGCTTTGATCCTTGGCTTGCCAACCAAAACCTGAGGAAGGAATGAAGTAGTGCTTTTGAACATGAAGGGGGGTTGACTCCTCAGAGGGCAAATATTCAGTAAGCATGCAGACAGTAGGTTTCCACTGACTGAGATGCCAAAAGCAACAATGGAGCAGCACTCCCCTTTGAATATTGGAAGACGAGAGCCAACAGTTCTCCAGCTGACCTAGTGAAAATGGAGCTTTGATTGTGAATTATTCCTCTTATAAAACCCATGTCCTCATTTGCCACGTTACCTGTCACCAAAATGTCCTCCAGACGGGAAATTAAACAGGGAACGATGCAGTGTGTTATTGACAAAAATCACACTTGTTCCCCTTCCAATAGTCCCATTTACTGCGGCCTATAGCATCCTATAACTTCAATGACGAACAGAGACATTTAACTCTGGAAGGGAATCCTTTAAAATCAAATTAGATGTCAAGGATTGATGAGACCGGTTTTTAGCCTCTTTGCATGCTTGGAGTTTTAAAATCATCAGACATGCTTGAGATTTCAGTCCTGGTTGATTCTGCAGCACCCATGGTAAACAGCACGTGCAATTTAATTTCACAGGAAACACTATTTGAACATCTTCTTCGTCAGAAATACAACAGAAGAGTCACTGGTGGTATTTATTCACAGTGCAGCCAAACAAACTCAAGTTGTTATGCTGCACACCGCTTGAGTAGATTTCCACAAAACAGCAATGTATTGTTAAGAAGCCTGCAACTGTTCATCTAACAGCTCGTTGCGGCTGCTCTGTCTTGCTACCACCTTTCACAAATTAGATATCCTCCGCTGATGACAAAATGCTGAAAAGTACTTTTGTCTTGTTTTCTTTGATGGATTTTTGATGAATGATCACAGTTAGCACTACCTTCTGTGACAGATACAGTGTGATTTTGGCTGCTTTACAATAAAAGCCACCCTGTGTTTCCCCAGCTGCTTTTATATGTGAAGCAGCAGCAGGAACTTTTATTTTTGCATTAACAGTAACCTATTATAGCTCTGACATGGCTGTGGGAACGTGAACAGTAAACAGCAAGGCAGATATCAACGAGACAATTTAAAAAAAAAACATGTGAATTTCCTGTGATTGACACATCGTTAGGTAGACAATTGGGATCCAGTGTGGGAATGGCGGATCCCGACATGTCAAAAACCCTACATAAAAAAAAAAACCTATTCAGAGCGATTATTACAGAATGTAAATATATTGAATGGCTATTGCTCCAAAAATGAACAAAAAACATAAATAGCATCAAAAATGGGGCTTGGTTTTATGGATTATAACTTGTTTAAGTTGTTTGCAGGGCAGGAGTGTCTCATCTTTCCTCCAAAGCTCTGCGCTCTGTTGCAAGACGCAGAACACGCAGAGCACAGCTGTAGAGATCACTGGTTGAAGGCCAACAATTGTTTTGATTCCTCTGCCTATCCCACAAAAGGTTGTACTGATGTTTATGAAATGTTTGACCATTTTGTAGTGAGCTTTGATGGTGTAGATGAGGGTGGTCTCTGATGCTTTGTTGTTGTGACTAGAGGGCTAATGAGGTGAAACTCGTCAGGAGATCTTGAACACAAGATAGTGGTTGAATGTTGTGGGCAGACACATTGTAGTGTAAAAATCAACATCCTTTTATATCTTCAAATGATCCAGCATGGGTGTGGTTGAACCTGTCTATAACCTTGCTGATTCAACATTCTCCTACATGCTTTCCCTCCAAAATGTTATCAGTATTAGTTTACATGTTTGTTCTTCCCTTTGGGGGGCTGTTGTAAATGCTCCCAAGCAGCTGTGAAATATTTCATTGGAACAAGTCATCCCAGCTTTTGACATGGTCCATCTGCTTCTATTAGAGCTCACTTATTTCAGCCTTATTTTCCAGTGCTTTCAGCCCAGTGAGGTTTTACAGCACTACAAGCCAAATGATGCAGAAATCAAATGTCTTGTGGCAGCACACAGTGCCTCTAGTTAGCATTTCTTACTGAAGATATCAGACATCCCAGTGCAGCTGCTCGTCAGAATGATCAAGCATGAGTCAAGAATTAAGTGTGACAAACATGGAGGGAAGATGTCATCTGTGTCATCTTTTACTGATTAAGTTACAACCACTTTTGAAGACAGAAAGAGTGATTTCATGGGAGGACTGAGGAAAGGTTTAGTTGTTTCTAAAGTTTGTGCCATGCTAAATGTCTGTCCTCTGAAGTGGTCTGGAACAGGACACATGTATTCATGCAATCAGTTGTTGAACGTAAAATAAGATAAAACGCAATTAACAATATGTCTTGGAGGATGGAGTACATTAAGGGGACAAGATACAGCCACAAGACTTCATGTAGTTCAGCTGAGCTGCTCCTATAAACAAGCACTAAATGATGAACAGATATCTGTCTCTCTTTAGAGATGGGCAAAATCTTATCAAGACAGAAGATTTTTGTGAGAATAATTCTGGCCCTAGTCTTTGTAGTGAGGTTGTCTAAATCAGTGGTTCTCAGCATTTTTGTTGTGTGAGCCCTTAAACCGTCCAGTGTTTACTTGTGACCTGCCATTGTAGCCTTAGTGTGGTTATGGATTGTCTGCCGTGATTTTTACTCTCAGATTGATCTCATTTGAGGGATATTCAGAAACCTGAAGTAGTGAAGATATCTACTGTATATTTCTCTTATTTTAAATGAATAGTACGACATTTTGGGGAATGTCCTTGTTTTCTTGCAGAGTTAGATGAGAAGGCTGATGCTCTCATGTTGATAAATATGAAGCTACAGCTGGCAGCCATTTAGCTTAGCTTAGCTTAGCGTACAAACTGGGAAACAGGAGGAAACAGCTATCCTGAATGTCCAAATTTTACACAATTCTGCCCATCAGCACCTCTAAAGCGGCAGTCACTCCACAAAGTGAAATTCACTCGTCCATGCAAAATAGGTGTGGCCAAAAGCTTGGTGACATAGCGAGCTAACCATTAACTCACTAGCTGCCCTTGCTGGACTACTCAGTCACAATAGCTCCTGGAGCCACTCTCTGTTTTCTCTTTACTGTTTACTTCCACCATGTCTACACCCTTTCAGTCAATAATTCGTTATTGAAGAGGGAAAATAAAGCTCTCCAAATCAACAAGTGTGCTAACGGTAAGTTAGCAAACTCATTAGTGCCTTATCTTAGCTTGGTTACTAACGGGACAGGAAATTCACAGTTTAGTCACATGATATATGGTTGTACAATTTCTCCTCTTTTGAATAGTTTTTACTCTGACAGAAGAGGTTAAATATAAATGCAAGGTGCAACATAGCTACGATAGCATCCTCTATGTTGTACTTTCCGGTCAATGGTGCGAAATTAAACTCTGCACAGAACATTTGAACAGGTTAACCCATGAGCCGATCATCTGATGATGGCGATGTCAATTCCTTCCAATGAAATTGCCATTATCAGAGGATTGGCTCACCATTTTTACAGGTGAGCAGTGTGACCATGATTAAAAGTTCAATAATTAACACATATCATATCTTGTTTTTTTAATCCGTACAAAATCAAAGTGTGAAAACAACAGCGTGTGGCTTTACTATTTCTTGGCATGTGTGTTGTCTGAGAGCCACATAGAGTGAGCTTAGAGGTGTTCATAGACTCTAGCTCTGGACAGAGACAGGTTAACTGTTTCCCTTTGTTTCCGGTCTTTGTGATATGTTAAGCTAATCTAATTTCCTGGGTATAACTTCAATTTAAAGAGGTGGTATTATGCTTTTTGGCTTTTCCCCTCTCCTTTATTGAGTTATATATATTTTTTGTGCATGTAACAGGTTTGCAAAGTGAAAAAGCCCAAAGTCCAGCCCAAAGGGAGTTCCCATCTCCCACAGAAAGCTCTGCTCTGAACTGCTTGAAAACAGCTCGTTTTTAGTCCAGCCCTTCACTTCCTTTACTTGTGACGCGTCATAAAGCTTGCCAAGCAGCTAGCAGGGTTCAGGCACGCCCTCAAACCAAGCTAGTCTGAACGGAGGCCCTTTGGCTCGACTTGCCTTTGTTTGGTTTTCCATTGTAGAAATGTTGTACCTGTACCTGCTTCCAGGTAGTTTTTTTTCGTATCACCTCACCTCTGTAGAGGTTCCAAGCGAGCTGAGGGATAATAAAATGTAATGTGAAAACACGTCAGACTGCTGATTGGTCAGAGAGAATATTCACTATTCACTGCATCATCATTGCGTGTAGTGATGGGAAAAGTCACTCTTTTGAAAGACTCGAGTCACCAAATCTCGTTCATTAAAATTAACTAATCTTTTTTGTGTCATTTCGTTCATTTTGTTCATTTTAACTAGGCTGGTTATTGCGGCACTGCAGCCTCTAGTGGGCGATTTTTAAAAAAAACAGCGCAGTTCTCAAACACAGAAGGCTGCCTGGCTTGCTCTAATTGACAAAGTATAATGCACAAATTCACCTCTTGATCTTTCTCTATCATGGTTCTACAAAGCCCCATGGAGCCACAACCAAATTCAAACCATGTAAAAACCACAGAAATATGTTGTCAATATTCGATTAAGCCACTACTCCGGCTAAATCCGTCCATTTTCACAATCTTTCCTTAGTATACTAACAGACCAGCATAGAATTATAATTACTATCACTATATCTCTGAAGTGCTCATTCATACAGTAGCCTAACGCCTATCCTATCCATGAGTAAAATCTATATATTAACATCAGATTTAAAGGGAATATATTGAAGTAATAAGCTTGACACACTAGATGAATAAAACACACTCTCACAACAACACGGCTCTGTTGATAAATAAAAAGTAAAAGTTAAGTTGCGTTCTCTGACGGACCGGATCAGCTGTTAGCTGTAAACAAACCACAGGGCTAACGCTAACGTTGCTATGAGGCTGTGTTTTAATGGTTTAATGTCCGGGTCCGTTTGTTTTGGAGAGGAGACGACCTCTGTGGTAATTCAGCTCCTGGTAGAACTCTGTCAGGGTGCTGAAGTGGAGCGGACCCAGAACAACTCTCATCAGCTGTTGGCTGTTAACACTAGCAGGACTAAAGTTACGGTGCGGCTGTGTTAAAACTATAACTTAGCACAACATCACTGCGCTGTAATAACGTTATGCTTTATTAAATGTCACATTTATCAAAATAGATATATGTCAGTCCAGTGACTGTTACCTGACTACGGACTTGCCTCTCATTCCCCGGTGCTGGCAGTAACTCAGCCTGCCGAGTGACGAACAGTTCATTCCTGCTCCACAGTAGTAGCCGAGATGTCACGTGAAAAATGAATGACTCAAACCCAGAGAACCACAGTTATGAGTCCTGAACTAATTTTCCTGTGCTGACGGAGACCTTGCAGCTGCTGTGTAACGAGTGAACGAAAGTGAGAGTCCAAGACTATTCACGCATGCGTGAAAATGAAGGAATTGCTCACTGAAACAACCCGTTCCTCCTGAGTCACATACAAGATTAGGTCAAATGAACGAAACGTTCTTTGAACGACACAACACTAATTGCGTGCAGAGGCCAGCAAAAGAAAGTTTTATATTTTACTTTTTTTTTGGGGGGGAATTTCATCACTAAATCCACTTCTGAAAAAGTTTTGAGGTGAGAAATCAGCTGTGTAGATTTCGAATATTGACAGTTTTACGATAAGTGATGGCGGAACAAAAATATGCTTGAATATTTTCGGAGTTGAGGAGCTCCGCAAGTGGCTGCGGGAGAAGCCTTCGCCAACCCGCGGGAGGAGCGTGTGAGGCCGGCCAGCCGCCCGCTCACAGAACCCTCTGCTCCCGCCGTCACACAGACCGCTGCAGCAACAACGGCAGAGGAAAACACAGCTGTAGGTTTTCATACCGCTTATCTGCCTTTACATTCTGAGGAGTGTTGAAACGATTTAACTTAAAAAAGAGAAAGCTGTGTGGATTTTTGTAGTGGTTTATGGTAAGATGTGGAACAATGATGTTGTGGACTTCTGAGTAACTTATGCCGTCTGTTACGGTCGCAGTCTGAAGCGGCTTTGATTTGGATCACACTACTTGTTTCTTACGACCCGTCCTTCTCTGCTTCTGATTGGCTAGTAGTCCTTACCTGGGAACTGCGTATGTGCAACTCCCAACAAAGATTTTGTACAAGTAAGATGCGTCACTCTGTAGCTCAAGAGCAGAGCGTACAACACAAAAGAGGAGCTGCAGCAATGTGCAGTATGAGAAAAATATGGTGTTTTTTGAAATTTAAACCATGTAAACCTGCTCTTCAATATATAGATACGAAAGTAGTATCGATCTTCCCAGCTAACTCCAGAAAGAAAATAAGGATATTACCCAAAATGGTGAACTATTAATTTAAGCATTTTCAAAGTATCCAGTGTTTCATTTATTTTTATTTTATGGACTTTTAGGGGCTTGAAGGGTTTAAAGTATCCAGTATTTCACAAGGGAAATAGTTTGAGAAAATAATAAACTATTTTCTGAACCAGATATTTTCCTTTATCCCTTTAATCGTCTGGTGACCCATCAGATTTATCTTGGGAGCACTTGGGAGGTCCCACCGGTCATGGAATAGTATCAGAAAATGACAGCTGACAAGCTACATCTCAGAATAGCTGGAACAGAGTTGGACATTGTAACCACACATTCACATGTTTGTGTGGGTGATGGTATGTATGGGGGTCTCGTTGTGTGGGCCTGGACAGTCGGTGCCTGGCTCTCCGAGCGGGGTGAGGAAAAACGCTTACTGGGGTCAACGTAATGCTGTGTCACTCTTTCCTTTTAGAGCAACTCTGAGAAAATCCTCTCTAGTTTCCCTTCCAGGCCGTAGCAGCTGGCAGAGCAGCCGCCATGGTGACCTTGGAGCTCCCAGCTGAGGAAGAGTCTCCCTGACTCAGCTCCCAGGGGTGTCTGTGAATGTCAGCGAGAGAAAGGAAAGGGGCCTGCTGTTCTGGGAAAGACTCCCCAAAAGTATACAATATTCTTTAGATTTAGGGATAATGGTCAAAAGGTACTTGAAAAAGAAAAGAACTGTTTGAATGTTCTCAATCAAGTGATATTTTAGAGTTAGAGTATTTACAACCCCCTGATTCAATTACAGCATGATTCCAACATTTTACTATGATCATCATAAATGCATTCACTGATCTAAAAAGGGATGGAAAGCACATCACAATAAAATTTCAGTACTATTTTCTATGCTATGTGATATTAATGCTTTTTGTTATATGAGTTTGCTATTATACTTATTTGGTTATTTGATATTTTGGTTTAGTTTAAATCAGATAGGGTTTGGGCAAAATAAGTTTAGTAAATTTGCAAATGGAGGATGACAATGATGATGAAGATGATTGAATGGAAATAGATTTGAGAGTAATGTGCTGTGAAAGAAGAAAGAATGAGATAGTGAATACAAACGGCCAGAATGAGTTTACTTAATAGGGTGGCTGCGCTCACCCATAGAGCATAGAGACATCTGGAAAGACCTTGTAATAGAACCACTGCTCCTTCTTGTCGAGATAATCCAGCTGAGGTGGTTTGGGGTTTCTGATCAGGATGAACACCTCCCTGTGGAGGTTTTCCATCTTTTCCAACTTGAAGGGGACCACAGGGCAGGCCCAAAACACACTGGATGAATTACTTGTCCCATGTGATCTGGGAATGCATTGGGAGCCGGAGAATGTAGTTAGGGAGAAGGACGTACGAGCTACAATGCCTGCTGCCACTGTGACCCAGACCTCGGATGAGCCTCATAAACCAGATGGATGGTTGGTTGGTGTTGGGGGAAAGGTCAGGAGGGCACTAAAACAAGGATTTCTCTTTTGGGAGACCTTCAAAACTTACAGCGAATTTCAGGCTATTAAGTTTTATCATAAGCCGAATCAGTCAGGGGGAAACTAAAACCTGACTGTGGTGCTAGAAGTAACATCAGGGGAATCTCCAAATCATTAGAATAGCTTCTGGGTACTATGAATTATTCATACCTAATTTTATGGTAATCCGACTTTGGCTTTTGGATAAACCAATTTACTGGCCAACATTGTCATAGCCACTAGTTGGGCAAAATTGAATGGTAGAGTTGTTTGGAGTTCAGTTATTCTGTAAATGTGATTGTGTGCAATGTAATTAAGGTTTTTCTGTTGGTTTGTGTGAGAAATTTGGGCTTAATATGACGCATAGGTCCAGTCTATCTTAAACAGAAGTTTCTAATTTGAATTGTCACTTCAACTGGGCATGAGGAGGTTGTCTTGACACCATGACAAATTGGGGAATTGGTTTGTTTTGATTGTAGCTGGGAAGGCAGAAGTTCCTAACCATAAAAATTACACAAAAATGAATGAATTAAGATGTCACATTGACTAAGAAAACAGGCCTAATTCCACCCATACTGCTGAAGTTTACAAGTACTGAACAGCCAGTGGAATAAAAGCACAGGCACAGCAGCCTTTCCATGTGTCCCTTGCTGGTCATTTGGAGGCATTTTACAGCTTCACACTTAAGTCATTGTCGAACGTCTCTGTGGAACATGTTAGTTTAAGGTTACAGAACATATAGTACATCGTGACCTTTAAAGTTGTCACCACGATGAAATGTGTCTATAACAGCTTGTATTTAAATTACAAAAATGTCTCTGGAAGAAGTTTATCTCTGTGTCATTTCGTTATAATTTCATTTCATTATAACATAAATCATTATGTTTCGTGTGTCGTCCCTCTTTTGAGTTGGACATGAATAATTTCTTCCTCAGACTGCAAGTGAAGGGGGGGCAACATGATGGAGGTGTTATGAAGCACGATGGTCTTCATCCGTGTGGGAGGGACATTCCAACTGGATGATTTTAGAATCCTGTTCCTATCATTGATGGATTTCACAGAGTATCACTGTCTGCTGAGGAACCGGATGACAACTGGAGGAGTTGTGGTCTTCCCTTTTCCACCCACTCTGTTCCCCCAAGACACATATTTCCTCACCAAATAATGTGTAATGGCAACAGTTGATCCTGATATGAATTTAATAGATTGACAAAGTTTCTGCACATGTGATTTAATGTAAGAAATATGGTGTGTACAGTCTGCAGATGTGAAACACAAACAATATATTCACACTTAAATTTGTTGTATGTAAGAAAAATAAACAACAAATACATAAAGGTGTAAAATATACTTTTGTGTAAATGACGTTAAGCCCCGTGTCCTATATTCCTTGGTCACACTACATAACTTTCAAAGTCATCAGATTGCTGTATTGTTCACACCACACAACTTTCTGTTTTGTAATTGGGAATCTTGAAGTTGTGGTTTGCACACTACATGACTAATCAGCCACAGGTCTTTTACCGGGAGGAATCCCCAAGAAGTCTGTCTGGTCTCCAAACTGTTTTGTCATGAAAACACACAAGAAGTGACACGGGAAATGACATGTAAAAGGAAAGAATATGGGTGAGAGAATGGACTGGGATCCTTTTGTGCAGAGAGAGGTGAAGGTAAATAAATAAAATAATTTTGCAAATTAAACATATAGCTGCCTGCCTGTATTGTTATGCAGCATCGACGACAATTACAAATTCTGAAAAGCATTTGTGTATGCAGTGTATTCTGAAACCACAAACACATACACATACTGTAGATGCATGATAAGCCGGGGGACGGAGAGCTACTGCAGAGGACCATGGATCAGGGTGACCAGACGTCCCCGTTTTCCGGGGAAAGTCCCCAGTTTTGGTGGTCTGTCCCCGTCTGGAGCTGTCGCCCGGAAATGTCCTCGTTTTTAATTATGTGTTAATCATAGACTGTATAAGGTATTAACAGACCTCAAATCAGATTTTACGAAGCCAGAAAGACTGGACAGCAGAGCACACAGGTGTTGTACTGAAAAGTGACTGTCCACAGGAGCGCGCAGCAGCATGTTTAAGCTGTATCGCCCAGTCTCTTTACAACTACAGCTGCTTTTATCTGGATCAAACAGACATAACATGCAAATAAACATCACTTTATGTCCGTGGTAACAGCAAAGGTTTGTCTTTGTGATACTTTAATGTTTCTTTTAACGGAATAATTACAATTGTAGCCAATTAAGTGTTTGTAGTTTATAGCGTAACCAGGCATGACATTCACGTGATTATAGGCAATAATTGAAGCCGGTTGTTGTCGATGGAATATGTGTTTGGTAGGCCTATGTCTAATATCCTTGTTTATATTTGGAAAACGGAATGAAGCCCATAATAAACATGACTTTCTACTGAGAAGGTCTCTTTTGCAATTATCCTTATGACTCAACATTATTTAATTTGCTGTGTACCAACAAATCCAGTCCTTTTTACCTGTTGAAATACCTTTAAATAGCCAATGCAACTCATGTAATGCAGTATTCCACTTCCAGAAAGTGATTGCAGCTTGGTTGTTACTGTAGGTAGTAAGCTAATTAGCTGAACATGCTACTGTTGCAACTTAGCAGATAAACACACTGTTTAATTCATCTCTTACACATTTGCTCTTTTTTTGGTTTTGGAGAGGTTTAGAAAATACACCACCCTCCAAACACTTGTTGTCTGCATACACACGTTGTCATTATGCGGAGAAGTGCTTGATTGATCTGCTGTGCCTAGTTACAGTTGCTAAGCTATGATTGAAAATGAAATGATGAAATACAACCGATACGTATTCGTAGTTCATCAGACATTGCTGTGTTTGGCCCCAGTCAAACAAGTCTGATTCATGATGCTCTTTGCATGTCTTGTTTCAACATGAGGTGAGCAGCAATAGCAAAACACAGCATAATATCCCTGTAATTTACTCTAACTACTGCAATTAGGGCCAGGTCTTTTCGAAAGACGATTATCATTATTCTTTAATGGTCTAATAAATCTTCTGAACAACAAGAGTCTTTTCTTCTCATGGTTTTAGAGTTTGGAAAGATACCCTGGAAAAGCACACACCAAATGTAGAAATGCAAGTCTTTTCAAATGATCTGAAGTTATGAAAATAAAAAACTAAAGACTAATCAGATCATTTTTGATGAAGAAGATCCTGCTGTACTTTAATAGAAACTGAAACATTTTGTCTTTTTGTGACTCATGGGAGCAAAGCCAGTTGCTTGATGTGTAGCCTGATGCTCCACTTCACTTTGTCTCACAATGCAAGGTCCTCTTTTTTAGCAAATCAAGTGCTGATATTTTTGCATTATTCTGGGAAAAACGCCACCTAGTAATGTAATGGAAACTCAATCACCAGTTTAACTGATCAAGGCTAAGAGCCCCACGTCATTTTTACTGGCAGTTTGACCATTTTGCCAGAGTTAATCAAATGTTCTGTTAAATTTTTTTGCGCTGCTGCTGAATGAAATAGTCAAATCATTGCATGATCTCATAATACTTTTAGAATGAATCATGAATGGAAGGTTTTGATGTCTGATGAAGTTTGTAATTTAGGCTTCATTCTCAGCCCTAGATGTCAGCTGACAGGTTATTAACAGACTGTTTGGTGGTTTGGTGGTTCTGGTTTTGCCCTCAAATGTATTAAAATGGCACCACTCAACAAATTATTGTTCTGTAAAAGGAATGACTTGGATCTTCTCCATAGACAGCGAATCAATTTTAACATTAGTACTGTTTGTCCGTGCAGCCAGTCCCTGATATGGCTTATTTTTTCACCACAGACCTCCATCGTTATCCAAAAACTATTCAAAACACACACATTTACATTAATCACACCATAGCATTTGGTTCCTCATTACCATTAAAATGTGTACTGTAGTTTATTTTGAATTAAATACTCAGCTGTAAATACTCAGCGCACCAAATGTGTATTAATCCACAGGTGAAAATAGTCCATATCAAATGCACAATGTATTTCTATTTGAGTGACATATAAAACGACAAGGCCCAGCTGTTTTAGGGTATTATAAAAAAATTAAACTGTATATTTGCAATCCATTTGTAAGATGTATGTCTTTGATAGAAATTAATGTTTTATTTTGATTTTTTAAACAGTTTTTCTGTTTTTTCCAATTTTTCAATTTATGAACAATAAAAATATAGAACAATGCCAGCTTTATTCTTCAACAAGGCATGTGACTATAGTAACTGTATGTTCTCTGATATGAAACTTTTTTTTACATTAAGTTCTTTGCACTTCTGCATACTCAAGAATCTCTTTCTGCAGCGTAGTGTGTAGGTGGCTATGATATGGCAAAAGGTGTTTTCTGTATAGACTATCCATCCAACTGTCCCTTGAAGCAATTTTAATTAGAAATGGTTATCTTCAGTCTCTCCAGCAGATCTTCACTCACCAGCACCAAATGATATGTAAGATGATAACCTGATGGTCTTTCATCTCTAAACCCCTCAGGCCCTCCAATTGTTCAGTCAAAATCCGTCTGTTTTCCCTTAGCTTATCTATCAGGAGTAGAGCTTTGGGCCAAAATGTTCTGTAGTTGGGGGTTTGTTTGGGTTCAAGGGGCTTATTCATTGCTTTCTGTATAGATTTTGACTTTGTCTTCATACTTTCAGAAATTAAAGACCCAAACTCTCCTCCGCTCAAGCAATTTAGTTACAGTCAGGAGACACTAGAGACTCCCAAAAGTGGAGGTGATTTTCTTGTCTGAAAACCTCCCATTTTCCTTTATTTGGCTTATGGGTTTAACGCTTCCCTCTAGGCTATCTTCCCTGCTATTCCGTCTGAGAGTTGTGTTACACAACTTGCCCAATGAAAGGGATGCAGCCTCATTTCACATGTCCTGGCGACTTTGTGGTTTAAGGTGTTCACCATTTAAAATCTGGCTCTGAGCCTTCAGTATATCATGTGTCCTACCAGTCTTTCATGATTCTCTCTCTACTTTGACCTGTGGAATAATCGGAAAATTGTAAAAAAAAAAAAAAAAAAAGGTAACCACTGACTATTTTTGAAGAGATGTCTTCATGTAACTGTAAGAGGCTAGGTAACTTGGACTGAGCAGTTTCATGGGTCCAACCTTCTTCCTCCACATAGTTTATTTTGTGGTTTTGTAGGCCTGCTTAGCTGCTACATGTAGCAGCATGATACACTTTGCAGCCACCGCCTTCTGCTGCATTGTTCTCATGAACCAAAGAAGCCAAAGACATGAAAAAGTCATTAGGAAACGTAAAGCCGCATGCTTACATTGCTGTCAGGACCAATTTTTCGTCTTACTGTAAGCCAAATTTCTGTTACATGTAATAATAACAATACAATTTCCACCTCTAAATCTAACTTATTAACATGTTATATTGAATTTGACACTTCAGTGTTTGTAGAAGTTGAACAAATGTGATATAAAGTGTTGCTGAGTTCTGGAGCAAGCTAAGCTAACTGTCTCCTGAATAGATAGCAGATAGGTATGACAGTGGTATCAGTCTTCTCATTCAGCTTTCCTCAAGGTACAAGGTAAATTTAAGAAAGTGCATTTCCCAAAAGTGTCAAACTATTCCTTTAAACTACATGTTTTGTATATGTCATGTAATAAAACTTTATAGTACAAAACTACCTTGTATCGAACACACCTTACATTAGTGAGTATCGGTTAATGGTGTGCCAGTCTAAAAACAGTAATTACACTGAACAAGGGTGCATGTTGGAATTTGTCTGCTTTGGAAAATTTGACTCAGATTTGGGCTTTGGTTTTTTCAGTGACAGCCACAAATGGAACTCTGGTCCTGGTCACGTCTGGACCCACTATCATATTTATTTCACCTATCTATGAAAACACACCATGTGGTCTCTATTACCCAGTGCTAGCTGTAGTATTTCAATTATGTGACTGAAGGTCCAGCCAGGTTTTAGCAGATGTCTTTGGTTTTGTTTCTTAGTTTCCTCCACCCCACAATGGTTTACTGTGTACAACAGCTTGGATTAGATCGAAAGGAGTGCAGTGGAAGTGTACACTGTATCCCTCCCAACTCTGGCCTCACTTAGGTCTCTGTACAGTTAGATAATAATCTCTTCTCTCCCAGACCATCGAGGGAAGTCGACAATAGGCTGTTGCGTGATTCGAAGGTAGTTCCAGGCTAATCCTGGGAATTCCTTTAAGGTAACCTGCCTCCTGTATTATTTTACAAGAACAACTGCAAACAGACCCAGCCTCAGGAAAAGGTGATTTCATTTTCCTGTCTAGAGATGAAAAAGTTATGATAAAAATGTTCCTACTTTCTCATAGCAGTTTCTTCATCTTCCCCGAAAGACATAATGCCCTCATAAAGACCCAGAGAATGATTGTCTGCTTTTAAAACTGTCATGTTTCTCTGTTTGAGAGAGGATCCTGGTTTTGCTTGAATAACGGTTTTGCTTGAATAACGGCAGTCTTACTTTAGCATACAATCAGCAGCATCGGCCCAACGTCTATTTTAAAGAAGGATGTGATGGTGTATGACATTTCGTAACTGTAGTGATCTGTGATTCCCCGAAGAGCTTGTCTTCCTCCATTTTGAATCCAATGCCCTGGCAGTCTTAATAGGACTAGCATGAACATTTCCAGATTTAAGTTAAAAAAAAATGTATTTATGCAAGATGGAAAAGAGCCTAAATGACATCTACTGAACCCTGAAAGGAGCCACCCCCGAGCATTTATACACACACCAACACCAACTACACAAGTCTACTTCTGAAGTTCATGAAAACATTTCTCACAGTATTCCATTATATCGTGAGAATGATGGGGATACTAATATTCATCTTTGATAGGAAGGTAATTGATAACAAATGTTTGGACATTACATTACAACGGTAATTCCAGATTTATGGCAGCTGTATGGCAGTAATTTGACAGCACATTATGGACAATTTTCTCTTTAAAATAATTTTAGTAGCACAGATTGATGTTAAACAAAAGAACAATACGTCTGTTGACTATCACTCACTCTGATCTCATAGCACATTTACACAATGTGTACTGTGTGTTGGAAATGACCAACAGTGTCCTTGGATGCACTACATCATCCAGACGTCCTTAACTTCTCTAAGGAGTTCTTTACTATTATTTATTTGCGCAGCTGCTTTCTATGGACGCTAACATAGATGTAGAGAGACACCGTGGTTGGTTTGTCTGCGAGTCAAGGCGTAGAGTTCGCTTAGTGTCCTTCTGCAGTGAGTCAACAGGCGGACTTCCACTGGAGCGTGAGATCCTCTGGCTGCGAGCCCCACTGCTTCGGCCACTAAGGCCAAGTCTATGATGACAGCCGTCGCTTGTTAGAGGAACAGTGCTGCCTCCAAGCGACTGGGAAAGTCCAATCAGCCAGTGTGTGTGTTTATAGGTCTTTATGTCTGTGTGTGTGGGTGTTAAAGAGAGAGAGAGAGAGAGAGAAAGAGAGAGATAGAGATTAGTAACACTTAAGGTCTTGTCTCTAAGCCAAAGCTCTGTTGACCATCACTGCTGTGCTGTCCCCAAACCTCAGGATCATTAAAGCCGCAGCTGTGACTTCAACTGTGACGTATCAAACGGTACATGTAAAGCAATGAAATAATAAAAAAACACAGCATGTTATTTCCATAACTTTTTAACTAAAAAGTAATTAACAATGTCTATATGATATTAGTGTCAATTCTAGACTGCAAAAGGTTTCTACAACACCTCCTGAGACATCTCTGTACCCGAATCTGAAAACCAGAAACATTGTGAGAGAAATTGATTCCTGAATAAGTCATTGTAAATAGGTACCTTTTCATCCACTTGTTTCTTATATATAATCAATTTGTGCATAAAACAAAGAGGAAGCGCCAGATGGGGGCCCTTTTTGTATGTCACCACTTCATTTGGAAAATGAGAGCAAACACAAGTACCATGATGTGTGAAATCACATCCTCCTGAATATATTTTCAGAAAAGTAGCTGATGGAAACATAGTGCTGATTTACATTTTATTTTGTAGACATTTCAGAAATTTGCAAACCATTAACAAAAAACAAACCATTAAAGGTAACCTGTAGAGTTTTGGAGAGATGTTTTGATGATGTTTTTTATGAGGAGTTTGCAATATTGTAGTGTGCACACATAGGCACTCGGGCGAGGTGATACACATTCCTGCTGAAGGCTTCACATCTAACATGTCACAGCAGAAATCAGCATGATGTAAATAATAAAATTAATGATGGCTGAATTCCATTTAGCTGCTTCAGTTTCATGGTACTAGCATTGTGCATGCTGGCTCATTGTCACACTGTCATGGCTTTCTAGGACACTTGAATAGAATCCCAAGATTGTCATTATTATTAGTAGTATTATTATTAACACCTGCTTTCTCTTCTATGACAAGACAACATGTCTGCTATGAGAAATCCCTTTTTTTTTAAATCCCAAATTTATTCACAGCAGCTCCAGCTTTAGTCACTGCCTCGCTGTAATGCTGTTCGGGTCTAATGTCCCACATCTGTAATCGTTCATCACAAAAAAAATAATGCTTTACGAGTGTGTGACACATACAAGTGTTGGGCCACTTTGTTGATCAGCAGTTTTTGTTGGAAAAGCAAGTGTTTTTGGAAAGTATAAAGTAAGGTTGAAATCTCCCCAGTGCAAGCAAAAGCAGGTTTTCACATCAGGTAACATCAGTGCATCAACCGTTAAGTCACCTAAGTCAAATCTAATTATTCCCACTGGCAAATTGAGAAAGCTGCATTGTGCATTTTTAGAAAAACACATTAATCCAATTTTATGGTCAACATATAGTAGCAAACATAATCCTTAAATTCATCTGCACTGGAACACTTTTGAGAAGACAGTACAAAGTGTACACTGGAAAGAATTAGGATGATACAAAAACAGTTTAACTGTGAGTGAGGAAAGCACAAGCTAGTAAAAACAAACCTGGCTAATGTGTAATGAAGGAAAGACTTGTGAAGAGACACAACAAGAGCCATCTTGTGTCCCATCATCCATTTTGTTTGTCACTTAGCCAAATAACAATCCATCAGGCCACACAAACAGCAGGGACCTTTTTCTTTTGGGACTTTATTTAATGGGATTCTTTGTGAAATGTGTGTGTACAAGTTTATTAAATAGGATAAACCCCTTGAGATGAACCATCTCATTTTGCAGGGGGTCTTAAGCGAATAGAATGTCTGCTTTTTGTTACAAGAGGTGGCTGTGAAAAGTCTGCCTTGGAGTGCTGCAGAGCTTTCACACCTTTAAGTTGTTACTGATTTATTTATTCATGGCCTGAAAGTCTCCCATGCCTACAGTGAAGTATGTACAGAAAATGGGATACTTGTCTGTGCAGTCAGGCACTGTCTGATTCAATTAGAAATGTTCAAACCATTGCCGGAACTTTTTCCACTGCTTGCTCTTCTTACACTCACATTTTCCATCTGCTATGAAAGTTTAAGTTCCTGCGTTTGGGAGAAGGGAGTCTCTTGCTCTTTATTTAGGTGTAGGTAAAGAAGGCCAGACAATCTATCAGTTGATGCGCTAATGCTGTCTTCACTTTTGCATCTCACTTATCAGCCTAAACATAATAACATAGTAGTATCAAAATGCTGGGGAGATCTGGTGCTTGATTAGTTTTTGAAACTACCCTAGATGGTGAGTTTTTGTTGGATTTTTTTTACAACATTAGGGACTTGCAATGTATTTCTGTTACTTTAACAAAACAGTGATTTTTCTTGGCCCAGATTTGCATGTTTCCCTATAAGACACAGCTGTGTATCCCACTTTTTTTTTAGCATTTGTCCCCTCTTTCCACCCACTTAAAACATCTCCTAACTGCTCATTTATAGACGTTTTGTAATTACAATCTATCACATTAAGCTTCAGAAACAAATCATGAATCATTGGAATCGGTTAAGATGTCCTCATGTGTCATTTTCCACAATCATTCCAGGAAAACCTCTTTTTTTGGGAAACCAGAAATAGCAAAGGAGTGAATGTTTCTTTGGCATTGCTCTTACATCATGATGTCAAAACCAGGCTGGGGCGCTTTGTATCATTTTGGGTTTGGTTTGGGTAAAGGATTGTACCAAATGACTCGTGGGGAGAATTGTCTTCATTCAGTCTGCTCTTTTGGTGTCTTTATTAATCACTCGTATATGGAAATCAAACATTTTTTCTCTTGGATCTGTTTAGTTGTGTTTCAGACAGATTTAAGACATCATATGACTTATGGCACCCATGTCAAAGGATACAAGACTATTTGCTGTATAAATGGTCATATACCTTTATATGGCAGATTAAGGTAAGAGTCTTAATACTTTCAAGACAACATAGTCCATATGTAGAAGATAGTTGCCAACTAAAAATAAAAGCCAAATTACATGTTTTGCCTAACAACAAAACGTGAAGTTCTGTTTTGTCTGTCATGTCAAATGTTATTGTTAAGTGCTTCCATGTCCTGTTTGACCTTTACAGTAAGTGATTAATGCTGTACTCGAATGTCTGGGAACTTGGCAACAATGTAAAAGACGAGAGACTGTGAACTTTCCTGCGGGTAATTACATGCAAACCAATTCCTCTTTTATGCAATGACCCTGGACATTTGGGGTTTCTCTTTGATGGAAAATTAAAAGGCTCACCCCAGCATTACATCATAAACTATGGGGGTACAATACCCACACTCCCAGAATCACTGCCAGGAATCAGGAATATATTTTCTGTTTCAAACCATAATGCTCTTGCTATTCTCCTTCCCAAATTAGCTGAATCAACATTGAACAGAGGGTGAAAGATCACATTCTTCCAAGCCAATACCATTTAATGGCCTCACACAGAAGCAAGAGACAACCAGAATATTTTCCTAATTACTCTAAACCTCTTTTTGAGGGATGACGCAGGCGGGTGATTGAGGTTGCTCTTTGAGAAGATCTGGCTCTCCTATATGCTTTTAGGAGAGGAAGGAAGGACCTCCTCCAGATCTGTAATAATTTTTCTCAAATCCAAGGTTCAGCTCTGAGCTTCTCTCTATGCTTGGGTTCCCTCAATAAACAGACAGCACCTGCATAAATGGTTCTATCATTTACTTAGAGCCTTGCAAAACTATTAATCACTCAGCAAGAAGACTGAGGTTATCTGAGTTCATGCGAGTAGAAATCATGTAAAGGCGGACTCTGCCAGTAAATGAAAAATGCGCTTGTGCTATAAGATTGTGATCAGGACATATTAATTATATTGTATATCACAATTAAAAAATATATCTACCAACTGGTCAGCTGGGATTGGCTCCAGCCCCCCGACCCTGTACGCAGGATAAGCGGTTGACGATGGATGGATGGATGGATCTACCACTGTCAAACCCATTTACTTCACATAGCTTGAGTAAGAGAACTAAATTGCACAACAAAACAACCTACTTTTGAATCATAAACCCTCCACATGCAACAATTTCAAAACCTCAGCAATACTGGGAAACTTTTGTATCATGAGAGGAGTCCGCCAAGTGAACCTTAACAGTTTTTTTTTGTATGTGTGTTGAAATGCATGTGACCTCCTCATATTTCCAAAAGAATGAATGCATTTTTGACCCAGGTTACATGCGTTATTTTGTGCTGAGTTTTCCCAGACAGTCTTTTTGTTAGCTTGAATGCTTAAACAATGGGAAAATCTGTCACAATTGCCATCACGGACTATTACAGCAGTGGTTAACAATGAGAGTCATTGCACCTAAGAGGGAGGAATCCCTGGTGTTCTGGCTCCAACACAGAGAATGAAAAGCATGACCAATCCTTTCTCTTTTTTTCTCTGCCGCCTGCCCATTAACCACAACCACAAAAGTGCCACTCAGTAACACGTGAGCCTCAGGGCAGTTGAAGCTCATATTCACGGTTTAATGGTTACGGTGGTCACGAATGTAAAACTAAACAAAGAACACTTTGTTGGTGGTCTGAGTGTAATTCTTCTGTGACCTTTTGACTCTGAGGTCATCGTCTTGCGTTACTAAAATGGGTCTGTCTCCTGTAGAGAATTTCTTGAAAGTCTTGAAAATCTGAGATACTGTCAAAGCAGGAAACTTGGATGAAAAATAACAGCCTAACTCGATCCGCTGACATCTGATCTTTCTGTTTAAGTGAGCAGCATGACAACCATGCAATAATAGGTTTTGCAAAAATGTCAGCACCTCATTGCACTTGCATTCTGTGACAAGGAAAAGGAGTTTGCAACTCTTTCTCGCTGTGAGCACTGGTGTCACAGCCTAAATGTTGCAGGCTTGTTATCCCGATTATAAAGGATTACTCTGTATTGTAATTGTGGTTTGCATCGTTTAACGGCCTAAATGACCAAATGTTTCATCTGTTCAGAGGCTACAGCAGCAGTGCTGATGCATCAGAGGCTGATTATTGTGTCCATCCATACGTGACATTATGTGCACATTCACGTTGTGGTTAGTAGTCTGCTGCCTTTCGGTCAGCTACATTGTCGGGGAATGCTTCTCATTACCCCATGTAAATAGCACATCCTGACTCACTCTTTAATTTGACATTAGGAAGGAGCTTGTAATGCTGAAAATAGCACAGATTGGTCAAATTTGTGCTTAAGTCAAGGGCAAACACTACCAGCTTCCTTGCCCTGAGTTGTGGTTTGAGGAATGTCTAGTCTTGATTTTTTAATTGAGTTTTACACAGCCTGTTCTTTGAGGGTTATCTCAGCATCTGTTGTGCCGAAGCCAGTGCTAAATGTTTTTTTGCGCACTCGATGGGAAATAGATGTTATAATACACCCCACTCAGTTATTGTGTTTGATCCATCTGTAATGTTCAGTGCATTACAGGAAATGTCTTTGTGATGAAGTGTTTTAATTGCTCTTTTTACCCTTTCTCCTCTACTGTTACAGTGCTTAAACTTAGTGTTTGTCTATGTTTCCCAGAACTTCCTTCCAACAACTCCAAAACAACAAGCCAAAAACCTTTTCACTCAGTCATTTACTTACTGGGAGATATGATTGCAGCACTGCACCTTACTTAGACAAGCTGGGATTTTGACTATGACTCTTTTCCATTGCAAGTAATGGTAGAAACATTGGAGGAAATAACATGCAGACTGCCACCAGGATGCCTCTTTATATTAAAAGTGGCCATCTGATTCTGAGACACGACGCCAAAACTTGATGTTTACTGTTGATGCTTTAAAACGAGCCAATGTAACTTTTAAACTGTTAAACACAACTGATGATTCACAAGCAAGGACCACGTCACGACAATATGTAATTTAGAGGGAATGAAGGGATGAGGGGATGATGAGTTGAGGAGATGAGAAGATGAAGGGAAGAGGGGATGAATGTATGAGGGGATGAGGGAAGGAATAGAGGATGAGTGGATGTGTGTATGGATGAATGGCTGAACGGAAGGGAAAGGGAGGGTGGGTCGAGCAATCTGAAACAAGCTGAGTAGAGCTGGTATACAAAGCCTTGACAGGTGATTGGAGGTGTGGTTGAAGTGTAGCCCCTCTCCCGAACAAATCAAGTTAACAAATCAAGTTAATTTACAGGATAATGTTGCATACGCAAATGTAATGTAACTAATGTCAGTTTTACATCAATATCTAAGTTTGCTAATGTACACTTACATCAGCCCCCGTAATCTGCTGGTCGTAACAGACCAAGTAAGGCTGTAGCAGCAAAACCCCTATTATTTCTTCTTGCTGCCTATTTTTTTTTTTTTAAGTTCTGCAATCAAACCTGATTGTAGCTGTACTGGAAATTCTCATCAGAGGCATCAAATTGTGTGTGCTTCTCAAGTTATTCATAATAATTAGACAATACACGATACCACATAATAAAAAAGGACCAGAAATGTTCAAATAAATTATATGTAGTGTTCTTTATTGTGGAACCAGGAAGTGACTCATTCATTCATGCATTCATAGCTTCACTGTGTTTCTTTGCTCTTGTATGCTATGTGTTGCCAGCCATAAAGTAGACATACTGTAGTTGTAGACACACAAGGGAGACCCTGCAGTTTAAGGTATAGCACAGTGTCCAGTGATGATGTTAAGTGATTATTATTGATGTTAAATGGAGTGCAGACACTAATATATCAATTACAATTATTACTAAATGTACAGCAGTAATAAAGAGACTAGCCTAAGTACCCCAAGCTCTGTGGAAAAATGAACAGGATATGGCTTCTAAACTTGATCTTTAAAATGAAAAGACAAAATAAATACAGTAGTTACATGAAGTAGATGACTAATGAGAGCTGGCACAGCTGGCCTTACTGCTAAAGGATGATTTCACTTAGTGTAGGTGACAGCTTTCTAACAGTGACCTAATAATATGCTGGACTCATGGGAGTATAACATTTCATGACATACAGTAATGTCTTTCATTACAAAGAAAACAAATGTAGCCTGGTTTGGGAAGGTGATTAATATGAGCTCTAACTGTTCTTCTTATTGCAACTAATTTTCGTGAAGATTCCCAAGTAAACATAACAATGTTAACACACGAGTGTTAAAAGGAACATGTTTCATTGGTCATCTATGTGCATTAACATTTACTTCACTTTGGTCAGCTTTCCATAAGAGGCTGCAAAGTCCCATATTCCAGTGATTCATTCACTCCAAACAATGCTTTTGTTTCCTGGAACTTGATTTTATAGTTGGAAATTGTTTCATAAAAAAAGAAATGAGTGCTTGTGTGCAATGCCTCATTTCTGTGTTGTCTGGTGCTAACTTTATGGTGGCAATCATGACCATTTTCACCGCTCCATCCAGAGAGCAATCACATAAACATTTTCCTTGATGCATTTAAATGGATCAATAATTGCAGGTAAAATACGCAACATAATAATTAATTATAATATGCTGTGAAAATTATGGGTAACATCTATCAGACTGATGTATGGTAAAAAAAGAAACCATCAGTGAGTCTGAGGGGTTTCCAGGATAAAGATGCTCAGACTTCTCCTAAGTGTTCTGTAACCAAAGCTGCAGTAAAACTAAAGGTGCCTTTATTGGCCTTGCCCTGTTGTCCTTTCAAATGAACCACAAAACCACACTTTCCATGGTGCCGCTCTCCGAGACAGCCTGTCCTGCCACTGCCAGGCCCCACTACCTGAGAGGCAGGATCTGAGGGCCGTCTGGGCTTTGTGACTCATAATGTCCACAGTTTAGATGCCTTCCACACACATTCATAGCTGGAGCAGTAAATCAGCACATGCTTTTGCACTGTGTGCCTTTAAAGCTGCTGATATGAATACAGTTTGTGTTTGAAGTTTGTATGTTAGGACCACAGCATACACACCACCATTATGCTACAAGCTTTCTGAATCCATTATAAATTGAACAGGAGGATTAGATTTTTATGTAAATAATCATTTAGAGATGATTTAAGACAACTTCCTAAACTTAAACATTTGCACTGTTTTGTCTTTTAAAATGAACCATTTTCAAAAATTCTATATTTAGAGCACTAGCTAACAGGACTTTACATTTCTGTTGGCTTGGGCAAACTATTAGTTACTACTTAACATGGTATTTCTTTCACAAAACAAATGCTTCAAAATATCTTTTTTCACAGTTTATTTTATTACCATATGATGATATTGGCAGGCAGAAACACCACATTAAAATTTCTATAATTAGCTCCAGCTCTAAATAAAAATCCTCTCTGTTTTTCATTACAACATTTACGGGACAGTTGATAATTTATATTATTATCATTTATGTGTAATAAAAAAGCCAAGTTTAATGCAATTGGAGACAAACTCAGTTTACCCTCAGTTCATGAGGGAACTCTTAGATGACATGTTTGATAGTTCACATCTTTGCTTTTAAAGCGTCCAAACTTAAAATACTCGCTTCAGTCTTCTGATGTCACGTCTTGTTTTCTGAAAACTGAACTTTACTGTCAAGAGAGATGGGTCCACTCATTTGTTGTTGTTTTTTTGATGACTCATCGTTCTTCCACCTGTCTAAAAAAAAACTTCTCAAAGTTCACCATCTTTATGTGGTTACAAGAATTGTAAGGCAGGACTGCCATAATCTGAAGAAACTTGTCCTGTAAGATGTACAGAGCTAACAGGACCGTTTGTAACCACTGCACAATACCTACAGGACTCCTTCACAACTTCACACCTTTGGGACTTTTTAATAAGGATTAGTGTGTAAACCTAAAGCTGCAACAATCTGGCTACAGGAAAAGGGAGAAAGAAAAAACGCATAAAACACATACATTAACTAAAGAGCTTGTGAACTTCATAGTAATTGTACCAACAATTTCATTTTCTTATTGCCTGGTTGAGGAGGAGGTGGTGAAAGATTACATTTGTTTAATTCTAGTGAGGTGGAAGTTCAGTATTTTTCTGATGGTGTACTTCCGCACTGCAGTTTACAGTAAAAGCAATATGTGTATTTTTCAATCATAACATCTCCATGGAGAATTTTCATGGGTGATTCGCTCATGTTAACAATCATAATTCAATCAAAGTATGTATTTAACTGCAGATAACCATAACCACAATACTTAAGCTTCATTATTATTATATTATTATATCATCCTTCACTCTTACTTATGCTTCATCACCAGTTATGTTGCTGTTAAACGTTAAAGCTAGGGTAGGCAACGTTGGAGATACTACAGAGACTACATTTTGAAAGTTTACAACTGAAAAAATCCCTCCAAAGGCACTCCCCCATTTTCCTGCAGAGTAAGTGCGCAGGTAGACAGAGAGGTCCATAGGTTGGTATTCAGGCAGGTAGGTCAGCCAGTCATTTCATTCGCCCCGAATATGATTGGCAGTGCTTATTACAGTCCTGTGACAGCCAGATATTTTTCCTTCGTTTTTGTCAGAGCATTTGATTTATTGATTGCTGTCAATTTCAACAAATATAACAAAAACTTTTTTGAAATAAATTGCCTTCATTGGCTTTAACTTTCAAAATGAACATTCTATCAGCACAGTAATGCACCTTGTGGTGTCCTGATATACCATAAAACCTCAACTAATAGCACACACCTTTATTGGTTTTAATCAGTGAACTCACGCTGCCTATATTTGACACAGGCATTTATATGGGACATGGATAGGCTGCCATCACATTGTTTATTTTAACCAGAATATTACTTTTTGTCTCACTTGTTTACCATAATGATAAATCTAAATTGTTTCCGTAAAATTGGCTGAATGAATGAATTGTGAAGAATTGAATTGATCTAACAATGTGTATTGTGTCCACATTGACAAAAGTGTCAACATTACTCTATGTATGTATGTATGTGTGATCTTAGCAGCTTAGAACTAGCTCAAGTGATCGACCTGGTAAGCTTCAAGAGGTTTTATACATCCAAAGAACTTCTGTAAAAACCAGACCACGCGACTAACTGATACCTGTGGTTATTTGTCAAAACATTTTGCCACACCAGGCCAGTAGAAGGGGCAAGCATCTAATTGGGACTGGGCTTGTCATTGAAGTTTTACGGAAGTTAACTAATGGACTTCATGGAGGATGGGGCAAATGCCTCATTGGTCCTCTTCAAATAAGAATTACACATAAACAATATACAACTTTTATAATACAATCAAAGAAAATATTGAGAGGTAAAGTTAACTAATACATATATCTTAACTGCCTGGGGCTCCTTCTGGGACACTATGGCCTGCTGGACTCTAAAGCCGTGCTGTTAACAACTCATATTCAGAATACACAGGTTTAAATTTCCACAATGTTTGGTAAACCCTGGGTCCTTGAACTCCGTGAAGTGGAAAGAAAAAAATATATGAAAGATTCTCGCACCCATGGAAAAATATCTCTAAGCGTTGCCACATGTTCATGTAGACATCAAGCAGCCATCATGTAACAGGAGAAATGCAGACAAGCACAGATAGTTTCTGCTTTGTGGTTTGCCATAAGATTCACAAATGAAATTACCATACAGCTCCCAGTGATTGCCAGGATGGATATTCTGTGTTATAGCCATCGAGGGAAGCCATGAAGGAGACGTCTGGGATGATGAATGTGTACATTGTGTGATGTACCTACTGCTGTCTTGACATCCGACCTGTCTGAGGTGCATTTTCATGTAATGTTTGTTTTCTCTCTATTATCTCGGACAGACTGAAGGGCGACTGACCTGTACACATAAATAGTGATTATAATACAGTTAGAGCAAGGAAGGAATGCAGGCCGCATGTGAGCATCTTAAAGTATTGCCTTTATTAATTCAGGTTGGTTTCTCTGAGAAGAACTCACACATTTACACACTTCTTCAGTCGTGAAGCTCATTATTGTGAAAATGACTATTGACTAAATGAGATTATGGCCCACCTCCAAACAAAGCTCCCCCAAAATATGGGGAAACAATGTATTTAACCACTGTTTCCACATCCTGTTCCCTGATTGGACCAGAAGGCTTACAAATAAAGTGACATAAATGTGACTGATTGGCTCAAAGGAAAGTGTACTATTTATGAGACAAAATGTTTCATAACATGGCTTAATTAATGTTTAACATTTAAATGTCTTACTCAATTGGCTGGCTACAGCCCCCCATTATCATAACTCATAACTCAGTGAGTAAATACAATGGAGTCTGGCAAGCTGCACTTTAAAAACGCTGAATCAGCAGGAGCAGGTGTCAGGAGAGTCTCTAATCTTCGCTGGAAGAGCATTTGAAACTGCCTTGGGTCCAACTGTGCTTGAACATAAGTCATCACTCACCCACTCATTTGCGCATCTCACAACATGGTCATAAAGCTGTCACTAAATTTTCAAAGACACCTCATCACGCACCTCAGGGGCTCGCAGATTATTGGAAAAATTGGAAACACATGCTACAAGCAACTCTTATTAATGAAGAGCTTTGACATTAAAACCAAAAGTTACAGTTAAACTAACAAGGAAATAGCATAGCTGTCACTGGTGTTGATTACCAGGAGCTGGTTAGTTTATTCGACATTTGAATTAGTTTGTGTGAGATGGGAAGTCAATATTTGTGTAAGAGCTGATCTGGAGAGCTCTCTTCCCTTCATCTACAGTTACAGGGTTAATGATCGTGTCCTGATGTGACGGTGGTATAATTGCTACTGTCCTGTTTCTCTCTCTGATCACCTCTGGTCAGGTTTGGACTTCAAGTGTTTTTACAGCATAACTGGACACAGACTTTCCACTAAGATCTGTCAACAGGGGATGAGTAAAAGTCTGCCTGGGCCGCGTCCATCGGAGGAAGACTCCAGATTACGGCTGTTGCCAGCAGGCTAATTCACAACACATGTGCTTGAGAGTTGTGAGGAGGAAGCCTGCAAGCTGGATAGACAGAGACTAATGCGGCTACTGCATTTAATCCTGCCTGATTAAGTGAAGATGAAATAGTTTTTAAAAAATGTTACCACAATGGGGCATCCTGGTGGAATGGCACGTGTGACATTGTGTATGAAACTGGTTACCGACACCACACTTTCGTCATGCCCTTTGTCTTCATTACTTGTCATTTTTCCTTTCCAGTATATTGTACTAAAGCAGAAATATATTAAAGTAGATCTTTGAAAGTTTACTGCAGCCAATGTGCTCATGTTCACATTATCCCCTCTTAAAAACTGTTTAAATTCAAATCTCTTCTCATAACTCTTTTGTGGCAAGCACATGAAGTTAGCTTCATTTCAACCGTGACATCAGCCAGCAGACGCCATACTCCATGTTAGCAACAGCTGTAGCTATTAGTGAGAGTCATCACCGTTGTAACAATTACAGATGAATTATGGCGCTGCAGAGGCAGTTGTGATTTCTTTTTTTCCCCTTCTGTTTGTCCATAAATCACTGATAATCCTCCAGCATTAGCAGAAAGATGTGCCCTGGCCGCAGCTGACAGTCTGAATTACAGCCTGGCTCCTCCTGGCTATAAGCATGCTAATCTGTCCGACAGGATGGTCATGCCAGCAGGCTGTATTCAGCTCGTTCTCCCCAGATTAACTGAAGCCACACAGCTAACCTAAAGTGGAATGAATGAAACAATAATACATATTGTTGTTTATTTCACAGTAGAGTCAGTGGACTGTTTCTTGTGCTTACTGCTTGATGAACACAGGACTGACAGTAATAATAGAGTAGGCCTGCAAAAGCTAACTGTGTTTGAGACAAATGTGCTGATTCAACTATTGTAACTCAGCATTACTGCAATCTTCTAGTTTGGCAGTTTTTGAAACTTGCACCCATGATGTCGGGAAGCAACTAAGGTACATCACAACTCATTCACACAAAGTAAACACTTAAAGTCAAAATGTAACAATGGCTGCGGCCAATATGAAAGTTAAGTGGTTGTCTTTTAAAAAGGAGAATCTGAGCTGAACAGCTGGGATGAAGCAATGGATTACGGGACCATTAACAATCTTTGATCATCACCATTCACCTCCTTTGGTTTTCAGTGCTTCAATTCTGTGGATGGTCTTAAAACTGTTCTGCACTTCAAACCTTTCAGGATGAGAGCACTAACGTTCTTACAAAAACCCACAGGACTCAAAGAGATATTTCATGTTTTGGCAGTCACCTGCCTCTCTTGTCTACAGTGAATGAAAATGAGCAATGTTTGGGCTTATGATGTTTTCTTTACCACAGCGGATTTAATTTTGTTTTTTAGGAGAAGAATGACAGGGAGGACATCGGTGGGACAAAAAACACCATCTACCGCAGTGTGGTAGATATAATAATATTCTGTGTTTCCTGTAAAACGGTTTTCTGTTTCATGTCTGTCTTTTCCTGGCCTGCTATTGAAAGCAAAATAAAATAGACACAAACAAATCTATGATGTTGGGCTTGACATGTACAAGGACCATGAAATTATGCAATAAACTGAGCTAACCACTACACCCCTTTGAGCAATCATTTTATTCACCTTTATTCATTATGGAGAAAAAAAATATGTAGAACATTGGATACTTATAATGACATTGTTATGTTTGCAATGTTTGATGTTGGTTCATGGAGCATATGCTAAAATCAAATTCAAATCAAATTTATTAGCTGCTTGGCTCTTGTTTTGTGCCACTTATGAGGTCATATACAGGGAATAATGCAAATGATAAACAGGCTGGAAAGAAAATACACATCAGGAACACATCATCACAGCAACCATATTAGTTCCAACTGAACTCCAAATTTTTGGAGAGATCTCATGCAGGTGTTTGACAAGATTGATCTGTTCGTTCACTACAAAGGTG